>NC_092093.1:23459642-23548195 GCF_045679555.1 Salvelinus alpinus | reverse complement strand
CTATCTCTGACTATACATACTATCTCTGACTATACCCACTATCTCTGACTATACATACTATCTCTGACTATACCTACTATCTCTGACTATACCTACTATCTATGACTTTGCTGATAGCTACTTTATTGAGGAAAAATGTACTTACTATGATATTTGTGATATTGTGGGTGACTGTGGGTGACTGTGATATTTGGTTGTCCCACCTATCTATCTTAAGATTAATTCACTAAGTCGCTCTGGATAAGAGCGTTTGCTAAATGACTAAAATGGAAATGGAAAATGAGAAGGAGAGGGAGGAAGGGAGAGGGGTGCTAAATCTGTCTCTCAATGTCCATTCGGCCTGGGCCAGGGTTATAAAGCACTCTTTACAGAGGACTGGCGTTGGGGAAACACACTGGGCCTTTTAACTAAGACTGGGCTGGCTAACTCCCCCCTATTGGCTCTCACCACCACCAAGCCTCATACACACACTGATACAGTACACACACACACCTACGCACGCACACACCAATACGCCTACGCACACATACAAACACACACTCTCTTACGCACGCCTACACTGGGTACTGTACAAGTGCTCACAGTATACTAACAAACAAACAGAACACACGTGCCAAAACTGTTTATTCATGTAAATAGGAGGTTGTTGCAGTGTGAGAGTGAGAAGAACTCCCTAGCCCATAACTGCCTTATGGAAATTTGGCTATGGCTTTTGCTCCAGTCTACACTGTTCATTTGATGTCTCCTCCATGGTCCTTCACGGCCAAAAGCATTCCTTTACTATCAATTATAGGGGTTGATAAGGTCAATTGTGTTCATTCACGGTCAACTACAGTGAACGAGTTTTGTTCAGGATCAATCGTTTTCATCAATGGTCAGAGGCGTTCATTCACGGTCAACTATACTCATTTAAAGTCAACAGCATTAGTTCACGAGTCAATGGGCTGTAATCAGTGTATTGCATGTCTCAGTGAGGCGTTCATCAGGCTGTCTGGCCTGTCTGGCTGTCAGGCTGGGAGAAATGCTTTTAGCCTTGGCAGGAATCGGATCACTATACTGTAGGAGGATGGCCAACCTGTGTGATGTTAGTGGGAGGAGAGAGGGAGGGTAGTTCAGGGAATCAAAGACTGAAAGAATGAAAGGCGAGAGACAGACAGGAAAAGAAAGTTATAAAGAAAACGAGAGATCAGAGAGGGAGGAGAAGGAAAAGAGAGGACATGTGGAGAGAAAAAAGAAAGAGAGAGATTAAAGAGAAGAGAAGAAATTGAGAGCATTTCGAGAGGAGAGGGTAAACAATTCAAATATTCATATTCACGAGTGGAATATTACAGCCCTCTGAGGGACTGCCACCTGTTTTGGGGACAGGGGATCGTCTCCCTCCTTCTCTTTCACACACACCACACACCTAAGTCCTCATTCCGGGGTGAATGCCTTGTGGCTTTCTCAGTGCATGGGAGCATTGCAAGAATTGAGGAACCCAGACACAAGTTTTTCCTGCTCTTCCAACCCCCTCATTTAGCTGTCCGACTGGGATCCTTTACACATATAGTATAAATAGACAGGCAGCAACAGGGGCGAGGAGAGAAAGAGGGAGAAAGAGAGAACAGGAAGGAGAAGGGGTTAGAGAAGGAAAGCATAGTGATAGCCAGATGGGGATTTTCCACCAATCCTGGTCCGGTCACAGAGTTCACATAACGTCTCCAAAGGGTAAAGGTCGGAACATCACATCAGAAAATCATCATCATACTAGTGTTGTATTGTTACAGTTCTATCCTTACTACAATGTTTTCTCACTGTCTACACTTCACCAAGCTACTTCACCAAGCTATTTGTACTATGTACTGTATACTAGGGATGCACGATATATCGGTGAACATATCGGAATCGGACGATATTAGCTATAAATGCCAACATCGGTATCGGCCGATGTCTAGTTTAACGCCGATGTGCAAAACCAATGTCAAAGCTGACATGCATACCTATATAACGTAGGTACATGACATAATGACGCCACGTAAATTTTGCACTACACGTGCAACACAGCATTCCTAACCTAGCCCACAATGTCTGCTGTGTGGATCGAGCAGTCAACAAGTTGAGCAGTCATTTGAAAGAGTAAGAACAGCGAGACAACTCAGGGGAAATCCATTTAAGTCAAGATAATGGAATTCATTGCCCTTGACAATCAACTGTTCTCTGTCGTGGGTTATGTTGGCTTTCGCTGACTGGTCGAGCACCGGTACACACTACCATGTGCGCTATTTTTCAGATGTTGCTTTACCGGAGTTACACAGTAATAGCGTCACTGCTATTAGCTTCACGACATACATACTATAGAACGCCATTTAGGTCTTTGCGTGTCAAAAAAGATACAGTAGCATTGCCAAAGCTGTACAATAAAGTCTGCAAACAAGCAAACACCGGCCACGAACGATGTTTACAATACCGTGTTGGTAATAAAGCATAATTTGTTCAACCGCAACTTCTGGGGTAGCTAACTTTAGCTTGGTACCTAGCTAGATTTAGGAATCCTTGTGAGTAAGTATTAGCTAGGTTGCCACTTGTTGAACACCTACTGAAATTGAACTTCAGTTCATGAAAATAAATAACTAGCCAGCTACTTAACCCTGTTGCCTAAAGCTAAAGTTATAAGCAGCCAGCTAGCTTCATCTGGCTAGTTAGGCTCGACCGGACCGTGTTATGTGTTGTGAAGCCAGCCACAATAAGGATTAGGCACAACAGTGGAATTTGCGGTTTGCCTTCAAAATAAAAGTATGTCATTGACAGTGATGCAAATGAATGCAAATAGTAGAATTATGCCATACTTTTATTTTGAAGGCTAACCGCAAAGTCCACTATTGTGGCTAATCCTTATTGTGGCTAGCTTCACATAGAAAGGTCCGACACCCATTAATCAAATAAAAACTGTCTTATAAATTAGGGTTATTTTAGATGATGACACCTAGCTATCTATAGCTACTGAAACAGATTATGTCGTGTTGCTATGTTTTTGGGGAAGAACATTGTTTGCATCAATGAGCTAGCTTTTTTTAATGACCAGCACTATAGTTGCGCAAGACAACTTTACCAACATCATAGCATTCGTATCGATGACTCATTGTGACATATGAAATACGAGTGATAGTGTAATCAATGTGTAATAACTACGTAAAAAAATGTATGAACATGTTAAATTATTATGTGATGTGCAGTCATATTCAGGTCCTGATTGGTCAACAAGCTTATTTGACATGCAAAGACCCAAACGGGGTTCCATAGAAATCCTGGTTGAGAATGAAACGACTGAACAAATAAACAATGAAACAGCACAGCAAGTAAGTGAAAGAAATAGGCTTTGATTATGTTTTACTGGTAATGGGGACATAAAAATGCCAACAAAATAACTTTTTGGTCAGTGTGGTGTGTGTGTGTGTGTGTGTGTGTGTGTGTGTGTGTGTGTGTGTGTGTGTGTGTGTGTGTGTGTGTGTGTGTGTGTGTGTGTGTGTGTGTGTGTGTGTGTGTGTGTGTGTGTGTGTGTGTGTAACCTTTATTTAACTAGGCAAGTCAGTTAAGAACAAATTCTTATTTACAATGACGGCCTACCCCGGCCAAACCAGGACAACACTGGGCCAATTGTGCGCCGCCCTATGGGACTCCCAATCACGGTCGGATGTGATATAGCCTGTACTCGAACCAGGGACTGTAGAGACGCCTCTTGCACTGAGATGCCGTGCCTTAGACCGCTGTGTCCATGTGTGTTAATTATTTAACTGTACTAGATTGCTTAAAAGGGCGCTAAAATTTTAAATATTGGTTATCGGTATCGGTATCGTTTTTTTTGGCAAGGAAAATATCGGATATCGGTATCGACCAAAAATGTCATATCGGTGCATCACTACTGTATACAGTACTGTAGTAGGGGACAGTGGGGTAAGTTGAGACATTTCAGCATCACTCCGTCAAGGGAAATATAGCATTATTTTTCACAAAGATATCTTTATTTCAGGATGTTGCATATCCCTGGAAATAATGAGAATTCATATAAAGATGAAAGTTTTGGCACAATTTAAATTCTCGGCCCGACTCTTTTCTCTGTATACATCAATGATGTCGCTCTTGCAGCTGCTGATTCTCTGATCCACCTCTACACAGACGACACCATTCTGTATACTTCTGGCTCTTCTTTGGGCACTGTGTTAAAAAACCTCCAGATGCGCTTCAATGCCATACAACTCTCCTTCTGTGGCCTGGCTCTTAAATACAAGTAAAACTAAATGCATGCTCTTCAACCAAACGCTGCCCGCACCTGCCCGCCTGTCTAGCATCACTACTCTGGACGATTCTAACTTAGAATATGTGGACAACTACAAATACCTAGGTGTCTGGTTAGACTGTAAACTCTCCTTCCAGACTCACATTAAGCATCTCCAATCCAAAATGAAATCTAGAATCGGCTTCCTATTTCGCAAACAAAGCATCCTTCACTCATGCTGCCAAACATACCCTCCACTTCGACCTGTATGCTCTAGTCGGCTGGCCCTTGCTTCATATTCGTTGCCAAACCCACTGGCTCCAGGTCATCTATAAGTCTTTGCTAGGTAAAGCCCCGCCTTATCTCAGCTCACTGGTCACCATAGCAGCACCCACCCGTAGCACGCGATCCAGCAGGTATATTTCACTGGTCACCCCCAAAGCTAACTCCTCCTTTGGCCGCCTTTCCTTCCAGTTCTCTGCTGCCAATGACTGGAACAAATTGCAAAAATCACTGAAGCTGGAGACTTATATCTCCCTCACCAACTTTAAGCATCAGCTGTCAGAGCAGCTTACCAATCATTCCACCTGTACTTAGCCCATCTGTAAATAACCCACCCAACTACCTCATCCCCATATTGTTATTTATTTTTTTGCTCCTTTGCACCCCAGTATCTCTACTTGCACATTCATCTTCTGCACATCTATCACTCCAGTGTTTAATTGCTAAATTGTAATTATTTCGCCACTATGGCCTATTTATTGCCTTACCTCCCAAATGTTACTACATTTGCACACACTGTATATAGACTTTTCTATTGTGTTATTGAGTGTACATTTGTTTATCCCATGTGTAACTCTGTGTTGTTTGTGTCACACTGCTTTGCTCTATCTTGGCCAGGTTGCAGTTGTAAATGAGAACTCACTAAAGGTGAGAAAATAATAATAATAATAATAATAATAATAAACTAACTTTAAATGAACACCAAAAAGCACATTTTTGTTTTCACACATTTTTTTTTACGATATAGCGAATTTTGATTTTGCGGCTGGCCCATCTAGCGGTGACCGCTCAACTCTGCCTCCAGGACAAGATTCATCCCAATAAACATCTGCATAATAAGGACCCACCCCTATCATGTGGACTCATACACACACTGTACATAAAAACACACGCGCACGCACACACACAGGCAAACTGTCCTGAGCATCACCTCCTCCAATGGTACCTGATTGCTTACATCTGTCCTAAACTGATCCAGGAGCTGTGAGTTTTCACACAGCTGGCTGATTGTGAGCCAAGGCTCCCTGTCTGTCAGGAAACCTGTAAAAGCTATAGAATCCACCACAACCACCATGCTGAAGTCTTAAATATACCATTGCACCGTCTATAGAAGCACATTGCAGTTTGTTATAGTGCTTTTAACTGCATTACTCAACTCCAAGTTCTACATTGAATAGCCTTGTGGTGGGAAAGCATATATAGCATTACATTCATAGCAGTAAAGGACACTGTAAAATACTACCATTCACCAGTTGTCCTCAGTTGGCCCAGGTCACAGAGAGGTTAGGTGCATTGTTGGAGTTTGTGCACATGTGTATGTGTGCGTGCCTGACGTGTGCGTATGTTTGTGTTTTTCAGTCAACCCTAACAGTGTCTGTGTGTGTCTGTCTGTCTGCGTGTGTGTGTGTGTGTGTGTGTGTGTGTGTGTGTGTATACAAACTATGTTAAATTAGTTTTGGGTCGTTAAGCAAGCTATCAATGTCCACATTTGCGCTGCATAGTATCCTCATGCAAGTAACACATGCCAATAAGAATCTGATCCTCACTCTTTTTCAATTCTCTTTCTCTCTCTCCCCCACTTCTCTCTTCTTTTCTCTGCCTCCCCTCTTCTATCTCTCTCCCTCCCTCCTTCTCTGTCTTTCCCTCTTTTCATTTCCTCCCAGTACTTAATGTAGAGCAGCTGTTTTTCCTGACTTTGTGCTTGTGTCACATGATGACCCCAGAGGGATTCTGGGAGCTCAGTGGTTATTTAGTAGTCCTCTCTGATCTAGCCTGTTTTGGGACTCCCTCCGTCCCTCCCTTAATCTCTCCTGTCCCCTTCTTTTCCTTCAAGGAGCTTATCCATAGGCCTAGTGCGTCCCATGAGGTAAGGGGTACGGAGAGTGGCTAGAGGAGGGGCTGCTGATGCACATAACACACCACAGAAATGTTGTGTGTGAGAACCTTTTCTTGGCTCCTCCTCTTCCTTCTCTCCTGTCTGTGTTTTGGTCCCATGCCAGCCAGTCAGAAGGGATAGATAGGTAAACAAATAGAGATTCATAGATGTTTCTCTACATCTCTGCGGCCTCGTTCTCACTGTCATCAGAGGAATCTGATGAATTTCTTCAGCAGATGTTGTGAAGGGGTTGAGTGTACGTGTCTGTTTGCGAGTGTGTTGGTATGTTTGTGCGTGTGTCATATGTGATTGGCTGAGAGTGAGACCCTGTGTGTGTGTACGGTATACAGTATGAATCTGTCCCAGCTCAGTAGGAGGAAACATGTGGCTATGAGCTTCTAGTCCTTCTGTGTGTTTCAACTGGAGTAGAGTTACTAATGCAGGACCGCAGGGCTTTCCCCACTGAGGACAGGAGAGAGAGGGAGAGAGAGGAACAGAGAGATGGGAAGAGAAAGAGAGAGGGGGAGAGGGAGAGAGAGAGAGAGAGGGAGAGAGAGGCACAGAGAGATGGGAAGAGAAAGAGAGAGGGAGAGAGAGGCACAGAGAGATGGGAAGAGAAAGAGAGAGGGAGAGAGAGGCACAGAGAGATGGGAAGAGAAAGGGAGAGGGAGAGAGAGGCACAGAGAGATGGGAAGAGAAAGAGAGAGGGGGAGAGGGAGAGAGAGAGAGAGAGAGAGAGAGAGAGAGAGAGAGAGATGGTTTCCACAGCTGGCATCTCTTTTCATGTGGGTCTTTAGGATAAAAGGATCTCTAATGACAGGTTAAAATGGTAGTGCTTTTTTATCCTGCTTGAACTTATCACAAAATGTTTCCAGAGAAGCGCATACAAAACACAACATTTTGATAGCATGGTTTCTGTTAGGAAAATTTGGCGCCGGACATTTGACCGGCAACATTTTAATTTACCGGACATTTGAGAAATTTACCGGACCCATATGCATTGGGTGTGTAACCTGATTAGGGTGTCCACCCACGGTGCTCAGAATGACAGAAATCACATTTAGATTATGGTCATTCAAATTAACAGAACATGCAAGTTGAGGATGCAACGATGTGCTGGACCCATATGCATTACCCAGTTCTGATGTGCACTTTGAAGATGTTACAATAACTGTCCACATTGACTTTTGCTCAGTCAACAAGATGAGTAATATACAGCAAAATCACTAGCCTGTCGATCTACTATCCCACATAGTGGAAAAGTTGACCTCTTCTATTGGTCAGCTTGCTGAGAAAGAAATAGCCTGTTCCAAACAGACTTTGGGACGGTTGTGGGACGATAGATCCCACATTCATACAACCAGCAGGCTACATAAAATAAACTTTAAAAAGCAATGAGTCTGATGCTACAGATCAGAACGTTCAGCTTAAAATGTTGATAAACTATTTATTCACATTATAAGCACAGCAATGCACACAAAGCAGTAGGCTACGTGTGAATGTTCGTATCGCACATGTGAGCGGTTTCATGGGACAGAGAATTCCACTAAATTATGCAAATTAACCTATAGACCGATAAGCATGACCTGTCAAATGTATTTACATCGACTGGTATTTCCATAATTTAATAATCTAAAAAGCATTATTTCGCAGTGGGATTTTTTCTCCCGGACAATTGTATTTATCGGCTTTTCTATTTTTTTATTGCCCAAAAGGTGGCTATTACCGGCTAATGGAAACCCTGGTTGATAGAGAGGCGTGCAGAAATCGGTATGAGAAGCCTGCCGTTCAGGCAGGTGTTTACAAAGGTGAAAGTTCATGATGGGCAGGTGTGACATTTCACAAGAGAAAAGTCTAAACGGATTCCTTAGGATGTCCCAACTCTGACATCACCCCATTGAAGTTGAATTTTAAAATGGTTAAGGTAAGGGTTAGGGTTAGGGTTAGGTAAGGGTTAAAGTTAAGGTTAGGGTAGGGTAGGGGTTAAGGTTAGGGTTTAGGGTAGGGACGTCCCAAGGATTCTTGATAGCACTAACCATTTCACAAGACAGGCACACCCTGGTTTACTTTGGCTGCCGTGGAAACGCAAGAGAAACCACTAACAGGGGGAGGTATGATGGGAAAACCACGCAGACAAAGTTCGGAGATGAAGAACTGCCACAAACCCAGCTTCTGTGCCGAAAAAGAGCCGCTTTCAAAATGATTTAGCAGGGATAAGGTGCACAGCCAAAAAAGCTTTACTATACACAAACAAGAAAAAACAGGTCGTTGATTTAGCTTATTTCCTTCTAGTGAGAGCCTTCTATCCTCTTTTTCCCCTGTCGAAGCTCAGCCCTGTATTCAGTCAAAGGACCATCTCTTTATTTGGACAGTGTCCACATAGACTTCTCTGAATGGAGAATCAGAGAGGGTTGGCAGTTGGCACAACGATGTCTATTTCAGGAGGCAAGTGGGAGAAAAGGAGTTGTGAGGTGCAGAAGGAAGAGGTGGTGTTAACTGTGCTATGTCTTGCAAGGGGTGTGCACGTTTTCCCCCCAAACTTGGGACAGGGAGAAAACTGTCAAAACCTTCAATAGACTCTTGCTTAGAGCATCATCAGGGTTGCGCTGTGTGTGAGGCCTGGGTTTGGGATGGATAGTAGGTGTTTACTGAGTGTGGATGTGAGGGGGAGAGGCACGTAAATAACCTATAGATTGACGTCAACTAACACACAAGCACTAAATAATCAAACAAGATGGCCATTTATCATTGACTCAATGACTTTTGTGTGTCTTAAATCCATTCCTGGAACACTGTCCTCTTCCTCCACAAATCCTGTAGTTAGTAGTTTGTTGCATTCCCACATCCTTGGTGTGTGTGTTTGTATGGGTGTGTGTCTGTGTGTTTAGGTTCAGTGTTTGTGACTGGGGCCAAGTAGTTTCTAGTGGGGGCCTGGTTGTGTTTAGGGTTTAATGGGTTGGGTTGTGGTTGCTGAGACTTAGCTGCTGTTGTTGTACTGAGGCCTCCAGTATTTATATATGTCATTATGGAAGTCTATTCATGCACTTGTATTGAGGCCTGGTTGTTGGATTTATTGTCAGCTGACTGAGCCTTTCTGTTTTCTGTTTCAAAACGTTTTGGTACATTGTGCCTTTCTGCAGCCTACCTTGGTGTCCTCAAACAGGAAATGACACATACAGAATTAGCTGACAGAGTGTGTAAGTTATCAGAGTTCATTGACATCACTTCCTGTCCCGATTACTGTAACTGGACAGGCTGACCCGTGTGACGCTGGCCGGTGGGTAATAAGAGGAAATGGAGTTTAGTCTTGGAAAAAGGAAGGCATTGTTCAGTGAGTCAACTGTATCTGTACTGATTTGTGATTTTGTGTGACTGCTAGGCATTGACATTCAGTATAGGATCTAAACTGATTGTCCAATTCTGTGCTTCATGGCTCATTTTCCTCATTCCAAAGCTAGTTTGGTTAAAATAGGCAGTCAGCAGTCTAGAACGTTGTGACAGATAGCTGGATAGGTCGTGTCCCCAGGGGTCCACAGTCTTACCTGTTTCTTTGGAAAAGTCAGACGGAGAAAAAATTAGGGAAAAGCCAGAGAGACCCAAAAGCAGTACTCTGTGTACTTCCCTTAAATGGATTACACAAATAATACAGGCCATAATATAACCTCTCTCTATGCGCCTGGCAACAGTAACGGGCAGGGAAACAGGACAGGCTAGCACTCTGTATCCTCCTTATCCACCAGTCAATTTTCCGAACGACAGAAATTCTCTCCTTTTTTCCTGATTTCAGCTCAGGCAGGACCCCTGCCATCACCTCAGGAGGAGGGGTGATAGAGTTCACTGGACCTCATGTGGCTGGGCATCTTAGCGGACTTGGTTCACTTCAACTTGATTCACTTGACTTGATTCAATTGACTTAACGTGATTTAATTGACTTGACTTGATTCTGTGGACTTGGTTCACTTCACCTAATTCAATTGTTTGACTAGTGTTTGGTCTTTTTGATCTGGTCTGCGTGTCAACTTTATTGGACGTAATAAAAGAAACATCCTAGGAAGCAGTCTAACCTCTCCCTGAGCAGAACTACCCATGGCTCTCTATCAGTTAAAGGAGATGTATCTCTAATTCATAGCCTCACACAGATTCCTGCCAAACATCACATTCATTATTACTGCAGGTTGTCTCCATCGGTGCTGTCCTGTCCATCCAGCCAGACAAAGCAACAGGAGAGTGTCTAAGTGGGTTTCATCTGCTCATCATAATGCCCTGTACGCCCTGCTCTGTCCTCCTCCTCGCCCCACGACTGTTGGAGCCTCTACATACCTCATAGACACTTGATAAATCATTGATGTCCCCCTCTGTGTTCCTCCAAGCCGCCGATGCTGGGTGTTTTATTCAGATCCCTCTGAATCACAGAATGGGTATTTTATTCAGATCCCTCTGAATCACAGAATGGGTGTTTTATTCAGATCCCTCTGAATCACAGAATGGGTATTTTATTCAGATCCCTCTGAATCACAGAATGGGTGTTTTATTCAGATCCCTCTGAATCACAGAATGGGTATTTTATTCAGATCCATCTGAATCACAGAATGGGTGTTTTATTCAGATCCCTCTGAATCACAG
This sequence comes from Salvelinus alpinus, assembly GCF_045679555.1. Classification (NCBI taxonomy): domain Eukaryota; kingdom Metazoa; phylum Chordata; class Actinopteri; order Salmoniformes; family Salmonidae; genus Salvelinus; species Salvelinus alpinus. Next base: position 23,537,162 of record NC_092093.1, on the reverse strand, counting down.
AATGGGTATTTTATTCAGATCCCTCTGAATCACAGAATGGGTGTTTTATTCAGATCCCTCTGAATCACAGAATGGGTGTTTTATTCAGATCCATCTGAATCACAGAATGGGTGTTTTATTCAGATCCATCTGAATCACAGAATGGGTGTTTTATTCAGATCCCTCTGAATCACAGAATGGGTGTTTTATTCAGATCCCTCTGAATCACAGAATGGGTGTTTTATTCAGATCCCTCTGAATCACAGAATGGGTGTTTTATTCAGATCCCTCTGAATCACAGAATGGGTGTTTTATTCAGATCCATCTGAATCACAGAATGGGTGTTTTATTCAAAAGCCACCAAACTTAACATGACTTTCCTGGATCGTCACCATCAACTCAGACGAGCTCTGCGGTGTGTGTGTGTGTGTGTGTGTGTGTGTGTGTGTGTGTGTGTGTGTGTGTGTGTGTGTGTGTGTGTGTGTGTGTGTGTGTGTGTGTGTGTGTGTGTGTGTGTGTGTGTGTGTGTGTGTGTGTGTGTGTGTGTACTCCATAGTAGAGTCACTCAGGCTGAGCTCTGAGGCCAAACAAGAAGATGAATGTATGTATGAATGTATGAATGTATGAATGTATGTATGTATGTATGTATGTATGTATGTATGTATGTATGTATGTATGTATGTATGTATGTATGTATGTATGTAGCAGAGGCACCTATAATAACAAACAGTCATTACTCCCTAAAAAAGAGAGACCACGGCCTCTACCACTGGGCGACAGCGGGGGGAACCAGAGCAATACAGAGTGGGTGGAGACCCTAACCCTCACCCTAATCCCCCTGTAATTAGAGAGATGGATTGAGCCATGGGTCTTAATGGAGGGTCACACACCGAATCAAAGGGCTGGGTAACCACATACACATACACACACCCACACAGACGCACAGTCATACACACACCCACACAGACACAGTCATACGCACACCCACACAGACACACACATGCACACACCCACACAGACACACACATATACACACCCACACAGACGCACAGTCATACACACACCCAAACAGACACAGCCGTACACACACACACCCACACAGACACACACATACACACACCCACACAGACACACAGTCATACACACACCCAAACAGACACAGTCATACACACACACACACACACACACACACACACACACACACACACACACACACACACACACACACACACACACACACACACACACACACACACACACAGACACAGCCATACACAGACACAGTCATACACACCCACACAGACACACCCACACACACAGTCATACACACACACAGTCATACACACACCCACACAGACACACACACACACGCACAATCATACACACACCCACACAGACACACCCACACACACACAGGCATACTCACACACAGACACACACACAGTCATACGCACACCCACACAGACACACACATACACACACCCACACAGACACACATATACACACCCACACAGACGCACAGTCATACACACACCCAAACAGACACAGCCGTACACACACCCACCCACACAGACACACACATGCACACACCCACACAGACACACAGTCATACACACACCCACACAGACACACAGTCATACACACACCCAAACAGACACAGTCATACACACACACACACACACACACACACACACACACACACACACACACACACACACACACACACACACACACACACACACACACACACACACACACACACACACATATATACACACACCCACACAGACACAGTCATAAACACCCACACAGACACACCCACACACACAGTCACACACACACACAGTCATACACACACACACACCCACACAGACACACACACACACCCACACACCCACACACACACAGGCATACTCACACACAGACACACACACGCACACAGACACAGTCAAACACACACACACACAGTCATACACACACACCCACACAGACACAGTCGTACACACACACACACACACACACACACACACACACACAGACACAGTCACACTCATGCACTCACAGATACACATACACTCATACACGTATATACACAAACAAATACACTGATTTAACCCACACCCACAGGAATAAACGCTCATTAACACACACACACACACAAATAAACGCTCATTAACACACACACACAGGAATAAACGCTCATTAACATACACACACACAAATAAACGCTCATTAACACACACACACAAATAAACGCTCATTAACACACACACACACACAAATAAACGCTCATTAACACACACACACAGGAATAAACGCTCATTAACACACACACACAGGAATAAACGCTCATTAACACACACACACACACACACACACACATATACTAGGCATACATGTTCACTAAGGGTTGTAAAATGTATGGATGTGTGTTTAATAACTGTATTACACTGCTAGAGCTGGCTGCACTATAGAACATATGGGATCCTCACTGCTGCTTTACATTGGGGCCATGTGGGAACAGGTGTGTGTGTGAGAGTGATATGACAGGTACAGCCTTCTGTCGACCATCACAGGCATACACACACACGCACACTGTCTTTTCCTATTTTCTTTGTTTTGCCCGTCTTGTTGTAAGCTTCTATACTCCCATTCTGGAGTTACAGCCATAGTTCTTGGTTGTAGCATTGCAGGAATCTTGCAGTGCAGAATGCTTCTAGAAGGTTCCATGGCTGCAGGCTTCTGGAATGTTCTCACACTCGGCACTCCAGACAGTGACAGCAGATTGGATCCTAAAGTAAAGGTTGTTAACCTTAGGTCTGTGTCTATTATCTAGCTAGTCTGTGTCCCAAAAGCCATTCCATTCCTGTGTGGTTTTGTTTCAGGATGCCTTCCTTACTAAGCCATACTTAGCTATGTCCCCAATTGAAATTGTTTATGCCGTTAAGTACAGTTAATTCCCAAACTCACTGAAGCATTCCTGACTGGGGCCAGGAACACCAAAGGGATTGTTTGAGACTGCCTCGGGGAATGATTGTGTTGTTGGAGCCAGTTGATTCTCAAATAAATCATCCTATGATCCCCTGACTCTGTTTTAACTAGATGGAGCATTGTTATCTTGAGGTATGGGAACGTTTTAGCCCCTCCTTTATCCCCTGGTGTTTGTAGCATATCTCTCCTGAACATCTCTCTCTCTCTCCCTATCTCTACATCTCTCTCTCCCTATCTCTACATCTCTCTCTCCCTATCTCTACATCTCTCTCTCTCCCTATCTCTACATCTCTCTGTCTCCCTATCTACAACTCTCTCTCTCCCTATCTCTACATCTCTCTCTCTCCCTATCTCTACATCTCTCTCTCTCTCTCTCCCTATCTCTACATCTCTCTCTCTCCCTATCTCTACATCTCTCTCTCTCCCTATCTCTATCTCTACATCTCTCTCTCTCCCTATCTCTACATCTCTCCTGAACATCTCTCTCCCTATCTCTACATCTCTCTCTCTCTCTCCCTATCTCTACATCTCTCTCTCTCTCTCCCTATCTCTACATCTCTCTCTCTCCCTATCTCTATCTCTACATCTCTCTCTCTCCCTATCTCTACATCTCTCTCTCCCTATCTCTACATCTCTCTCTCTCCCTATCTCTACATCTCTCTCTCTCCCTATCTCTATCTCTACATCTCTCTCTCCCTATCTCTACATCTCTCTCTCCCTATCTCTACATCTCTCCATCCATCAATCTCCTCTCTCTCTCTCTCTCTCTCTCTCTCTCTCTCTCCCTCTCTCTCTCCCTCTATTCATATATTAGTGTGTCTCTTTCTAACTCTGCTAACCCTCTACAGCCCTATCAGAGACTGGAACCCTTTACGCCAGAGTCTCTCTCAGCAAACAAACCACTGCTGCATGTTAAATTTTACTCCTGTGTTGCTTTCAGTTACCATTACTTTGCGATTCTGTGGCACATTTCTGGACCCAACATGGCTAGCCCAAAGTCTGGCAATCTGACCTTTGACCCCAGCCAGAGACCAACTGGCGAAGAGGCTGAATAGTGGAGGTGTTAATTTTCTCTTACGAGCCACTAAGCTCCAGAACCCAGGGGTTGGGTTGTTGCTGGCTGGGGAAGGATCGGCAGGGCATTGGGCCTTGTGGATCCATCCTGGTTCACTTTTACGTCTGTGTCGTGGTATGGAGTAATGTTTAACTTGAGTAGACAGTGATGCACATTGTTTAGATAGCTCTCAGGGCCTTGCCTTGGCAAAGCTAGAGAACAGTTTTTGGGAAGGTGGGAATGTTTGTTGCGAAGACTGGGATTTGGTGATGAATTTTCCATAGTTTGTGTAGATGTTATGTGTCATGGTCCTTGTTTTCTTGCATGAAATGGGCAGCTGATGGAATGGGCTATTACAATCTATTTGTTTCAATGACCACATGTTATCTTTATCTTTATTAATGCATAAACATGTCAGCTACACATGGCTAGCTAATGAGAAAAATAACAGTAAGGTCTTCAATGGTGATGGAGGGAATAGCAGCAGTTTTACGGGCTCCTGACCAACTGTGCTACAGTATTATGTGTATTTTTTGTACAGATTTGAACTTTTTTTCTACATAACGTTTCCGCCCTCATTTCCTATGGCCGAAAATAGTTTCTGGACATTAGAACAGCTATCACGACCCTCCATTTGCTATCACGACCCTCCAATCACTGGAGAATGGACTGCACAAGCTTCGTTTGAGACTGTCTTATCAACCTGATCTGAAGAACTGTAATATCCTATGTTTCTCCTATGAGTTGTGGCTGAACAAGGACATGGAAAATATCAATCTAACTGGTGTTTCTATACATCAGCAGGACAGAACGACAGCTCAGGGGAGGGTGTGTGTGTCTCTTTGTTAACATCAGCTGGAGGTTCTGCTCGCCTGAGTTAGAATACCTTATGATAAGTTGTAGACCACACTCACTGAACAAAAATATAAACGCAACATGTAAAGTGTTGGTCCCATGTTTCATGACCTGAAATATAATATCCCAGAAATGTTCCATACACAAAAAGCTTGTTTCTCTCAATTTCTTTGCAAAAATGTGTTTACATCCCTGTTAGTGAGCATTTCTCCTTTGTCAAGATAATCCATCCACCTGACAGGTGTGGCATATCAAGAAGCTGATTAAACAGCATGATCATTACACAGGTGCACCTTTTAAACAACATGATCATTACCCAGGTGCACCTTGTGCTGGGGACAATAAAAGGCCACTCTAAAATGTGCAGTTTTGTCACATAACACAATGCCACTCATGTCTCAAGTTTTGAGGGAGCATTCCATTAGCATGCTGAATGCAGAATTGTACACCGGAGCTGTTCCCAGAGAGTGTAATGTTAATTTATCTACCATAAGCTGCCTCCAATGTTGTTTTTGATCATTTGGCAGTACGTCCAATCAGCTTCACAACTGCAGACCACGTGTAATAATGCCATCCCAGACCTCCACATCCAGCTTCTTCACCTGCGAGATCATCTGAGACCAGCCACCCGGACAGCTGATAAACTGTGGGTTTGCACAACCAAAGAAGTTCTGTACAAACTGTCAGCTCATCTGCGTGCTCGTTGTCCTCACCAGGGTCTTGACCTGACTGCAGTTCAACGTCGTAACCAACTTCAGTGGGCAAATGCTCACCTTTTAATGGCCTCTGGCACGCTGGTGAAGTGTGCTCTTCAATCAATCAATCAAATATATTTATAAAGCTCTTTTTATATCAGCCAATGTCACAAAGTGCTATACAGAAACCCAGCCTAAAACCCCAAACAGCAAGCAATGCAGATGTAGAAGCTAGAGGTCGACCGATTATGATTTTTCAACGCCGATAACGATACTGATTATTGGAGGACCAAAAAAAAAACGTTCCGTATTTTATCTAACGGGTGGCATCCCTAAGTCTAAATATTGCTGTTACATTGTACAACCTTCAATGTTATGTCATAATTATGTACAATTCTGGCAAATTAATTACGGTCTTTGTTAGGAATAAATGGACTTCACACAGTTCGCAACAAGCCAGGCGGCCCAAACTGCTGCATATACCCCAAGAGAAGTGACACAATTTCCCTAATTATAAGAAATTCATGTTAGCAGGCAATATTAACTAAATATGCAGGTTTTAAAATATATACGTGTGTATTGATTTTAAAGAAAGGCATTGATGTTTATGGTTAGGTTTGGGGCAACGACAGTGCTAAATCATCACCCTTTTGGCGAAGTAGGCTGTGATTCAATGAGAAATTAACACGCACCGCATCGATTATTTGCAACGCAGGACACGCTAGATAAACTAGTAATATCATCAACCATGTGTAGTTAACTAGTGATTATGTGAAGATCGATTGTTTTTTATAAGTTTAATGCTAGCTAGCAACTTACCTTGGCTTCTTGCTGCCCTCGCGTAACAGGTAGTCAGCCTGCCACGCAGGCTCCTCGTGGAGTGCAATGTAAGGCAGGTGGTTAGAGCGTTGGACTAGTAACCGGAAGGTTGCAAAAATGAATCCCTGAGCTGACAAGGTAAAAATCTGTCATTCTGCCCCTGAACAAGGCAGTTAACGCACCGTTCCTAGGACGTCATTGAAAATAAGAATGTGTTCTTAACTGGCCTGCCAAGTTAAATAAAGGTGTAAAAAAAAAAATCGGCCAAATCAGTGTCCAGAAATACCGATTTCCGATTGTTATGAAATCTTGAAATCGGCCCTACCAACTTTGCCAAAGCACAGCCCCAACACCAATAGAGGGATATCTTCAACCACCAACACGGTACGAACCCGAGGGGGGCGTCAACCCGGACAGGAAAATCACGTCAGAGCACCAGTAAGCCAGTGACTCAGCCCCCGTAATAGGGTTAGAGGCAGAGAATCCCAGTGGAGAGAGGGGAACCGGCCAGGCAGAGACAGCAAGGGCGGTTCGTTGCTTCAGTGCCTTTCCGTTCACTTTAACACCCCTGGGCCAGACTAGACTCAATCATAGGACCGACTGAAGAGATGAGTCTTCAATAAAGACTTAAAGGTCGAGACACAGTCTGCATCTCTCACATGGATAGGCAGACCATTCCATAAAAATGTTGCTTTATAGGAGAAAGCCCTGCCTCCAGCTGTTTGCTTAGAAATTCTAGGGACAATAAGGAGGCCTGTGTCTTGTGACCGTAGCGTTCGTGTAGGTATGTTCACAGATTCATTCTGTATAGATTCAACTGTACTGGGCAGAGGGAAGACGTCATCTGATGTCAAAGTTGTGAACAGAGTGCCCCATGGTGGCGGTGGGGTTAGGGTATGGGCAGGAATAACCTACGGACAACAAACACAATAGCATTTTAGCAATGGCAATTTGAATGCACAGAGTTCTTGAGGCCCATTGTCGTACCATTCGTCCACTGCCATTATCTAATGTTTTAGCATGGTAATGCACGGCCCCATGTCGCAAGGATCTGTACACAACTCCTGGAAGCTGAAAATGTCCACGTTCTTTCATGGCCTGCATACTCACCAGACACGTCACCCATTGAGCATGTGTGGGTTGCTCTGGATCGACGTGTACGAAAGCGTGTTCCAGTTCCCGCCAAAATCCAGCAACTTCGCACAGCCATTGAAGAGGAGTGGGACAACATTCCACAGGCCACAATTAACAGCCTGATCAACTCTATGCGAAGGAGATGGTGGTCACTCCAGATACTAACTTTTTTTCTGATCCACACCACTACTCTTTATTCCCAGTCATGTGAAATCCATAGATTAGGACCTAATTAATTAATTTCAATTGACTGATTTCCTTACTGTAACTGTAACTCAGTAAAATCTTTGAAATTGTGGCATGTTGTGTTTGTGTTTGTTCAGTGTATTTACCAAGAAATATTTTTCATAGCAAACAAGAAAATGCTCACCCAGAGGCAGTGCTTCTAGTGGCAATTGTAGATCACCTTTACTCCACACACATACACATACAAAGCTCTCCCTCACCCTCCATTTGGCAAATCTGACCATAACTCTATCCTCCTGATTCCTGCTTACAAGCAAAAACTCAAACAGGAAGTACCAGTGACACGCTCAATACAGAAGTGGTCTGATGAAGTGAATGCTAAGCTACTGGACTGTTTCACTAGCACAAACTGGAATATGTTGCGGGATTCATCTGATGGCATTGAGGAATTTACCATATCAGTCACCGGCTTCATTTATAAGTGCATCGACCACGTCGTCCCCACAGTGACCCAACCAGAAGCCATGGATTACAGGCAACATTGGCACTGAGCTAAAGAGCTGCCGCTTTCCAGGAGCAAGTCACTTATCCGGACGCTTATAAGAAATCCTGCTACGCCCTCCGACAAACCATCAAACTGGCAAAGCGAGCCTCCCGAGTGGCGCAGCGGTCTAAGGCGCTGCATTGCGGTGCTGAGGCGCCACTACAGCCTCGGGTTCGATCCCAGGCGGTGTCAAAGCCGGCCGTGACCAGGAGCCCCATAGGGTGGCGCACAATTGTCCGGGTTAGGGGAGGGTTTGCCTGGGGGGATTTCCTTGGCTCAACATGCGCAAGCGACTCCTTGTGGCAGGCCCGGCGCCAGCATGCTGACATCCGTCGATAGTTGAACGGTGTTTCCCCTGACACATTGGTGCGGAAGCAGCACGGCTTGGCGGATCATGTTTCGGAGGACCCATGACTTGACCTTTGCCTCTCCCAAGCCCATTGGGGAGTTGCAGCGCAAAAAGGGAGTAAAGTTCACTCAAAAAATCTGATGAAACAGGCAAAGCGTCAATATAGGATTGAATCCTACTACACCGGCTCTGATGCTTGTTGGATGTGGCAGGGCTTGCAAATTATCAAGGATTACTAAGGGAAACCCAGCCATGAGCTGTCCAGTGATGCGAGTCTACCAGACAAGCGAAATACCTTCTATGCTCGCTTCGAGGCAAGCAACACTGAGCACCAGCTGTTCCGGACAACTGTGTGATCAAGCTCTCCATAGCCGATGTGAGTAAGACCTTTAAATAGGTTAACATTCACAAGGCCGCGGGGCCAGACGGAATACCAGGACGCGTACTCAGAGCATGCGCTGACCAACTGGCAAGTGTCTTCACTGACATTTTCAACCTCTCCCTGTTATGCTGGTGAATGAGGACCCAAAAGCGACGTAATAGTAACAGAGTCTTTATTCCAGTATTAAACAAATAATGATTCTCCTGGATATTATCAATGGTCAATCCAAAACAGGAAACTGAAATCCTCTCGTCAATAGAGAGGAACGACTGGAGACGCGACCACAGACTGCAGGTCGCTTCAGGAAGGCACTGGCCGTAGCTGACATAGACACCTGCTCACACGCAGCATCTGAAGAAGGCAAAGAACACGACAGGGCGGAACAAGGACACAGGAACAGCAAACATCAAACAAGAATCCGACAAGGACAGAAGCGGAAAACAGAGGGAGAAATAGGGACTCTAATCAGAGGGCAAAATAGGGGACAGGTGTGAAAGAGTAAATGAGGTCGTTAGGAGAATGAGAAACAGCTGGGAGCAGGAACGGAACGATAGAGAGAGAGAGCGGGAGAGGGAGAGAGGGAGGAGGAGAGAGAGAGAGAGAAAGAGGGAAAGAACCTAATAAGACCAGCAGAGGGAAGCACAGGGACAAGACATGATCAAAGACAAAACATGACAGTACCCCCCCACTCACCGAGCGCCTCCTGGCGCACTCGAGGAGGAACCCTGGCGGCAACGAAGGAAATCATCAATCAACGAACGGTCCAGCACGTCCCGAGATGGAACCCAACTCCTCTCCTCAGGACCGTAACCCTCCCAATCCACTAAGTACTGGTGACCACGTCCCCGAGAACGCATGTCCATGATCTTCCGTACCTTGTAAATAGGAGCGCCCTCGACAAGGACGGGGGGGGGGGGAGGGAAGACGAACGGGGGCGCGAAGAAAAGGCTTGACACAAGAGACATGGAAGACAGGGTGGACGCGACGAAGATGTTGCGGAAGAAGCAGTCGCACAGCGACAGGATTGACGACCTGAGAGACACGGAACGGACCAATGAACCGCGGAGTCAACTTGCGAGAAGCTGTCGTAAGGGGAAGGTTACGAGTGGAAAGCCACACTCTCTGACCGCGACAATACCTAGGACTCTTAATCCTACGTTTATTGGCGGCTCTCACAGTCTGCGCCCTGTAACGGCAAAGTGCAGACCTGACCCTCCTCCAGGTGCGCTCACAACGTTGGACAAAAGCCTGAGCGGAGGGAACGCTGGACTCGGCGAGCTGGGACGAGAACAGAGGAGGCTGGTACCCAAGACTACTCTGAAACGGAGATAGACCGGTAGCAGACGAAGGAAGCGAGTTGTGAGCGTACTCAGCCCAGGGGAGCTGTTCTGCCCAAGACGCAGGGTTTCGAAACGAAAGGCTGCGTAATATGCGACCAATCGACTGATTGGCCCTTTCTGCTTGACCGTTAGACTGGGGATGAAACCCGGAAGAGAGACTGACGGAAGCACCAATCAAACGACAGAACTCCCTCCAAAACTGTGACGTGAATTGCGGACCTCTGTCTGAAACGGCGTCTAACGGGAGGCCATGAATTCTGAACACATTCTCAATGATGATTTGTGCCGTCTCCTTAGCGGAAGGAAGCTTAGCGAGGGGAATGAAATGTGCCGCCTTAGAGAACCTATCGATAACCGTAAGAATCACAGTCTTCCCCGCAGACGAAGGCAGACCGGTAATAAAGTCTAAGGCGATGTGAGACCATGGTCGAGAAGGAATGGGAAGCGGTCTGAGACGACCGGCAGGAGGAGAGTTACCTGACTTAGTCTGCGCGCAGTCCGAACAAGCAGCCACGAAACGACGCGTGTCCCGCTCCTGAGTAGGCCACCAAAACCGCTGGCGAATAGAAGCAAGCGTACCCCGAACGCCGGGGTGGCCAGCTAACTTGGCAGAGTGAGCCCACTGAAGAACAGCCAGACGAGTAGAGACAGGAACGAACAGAAGGTTACTAGGACAAGCGCGCGGCGACGCAGTGTGAGTGAGTGCTTGCTTTACCTGTCTCTCAATTCCCCAGACAGTCAACCCGACAACACGCCCTTCAGGGAGAATCCCCTCGGGGTCGGTAGAAGCCACAGAAGAACTAAAGAGACGGGATAAGGCATCAGGCTTGGTGTTCTTATTTCCCGGGCGATAGGAAATCACGAACTCGAAACGAGCGAAAAACAACGCCCAACGAGCTTGACGTGCATTAAGTCGTTTGGCCGAACGGATGTACTCAAGGTTCTTATGGTCAGTCCAAACGACAAAAGGGACGGTCGCCCCCTCCAACCACTGTCGCCATTCGCCTATGGCTAAGCGGATGGCGAGCAGTTCGCGGTTACCCACATCATAGTTGCGCTCCGATGGCGACAGGCGATGAGAAAAGTAAGCGCAAGGATGGACCTTATCGTCAGAGTGGAAGCGCTGAGACAGAATGGCTCCCACGCCCACCTCTGAAGCGTCAACCTCGACAATGAATTGTTTAGTGACGTCAGGAGTAACAAGGATAGGGGCGGATGTAAAACGCTTCTTGAGGAGATCAAAAGCTCCCTGGGCGGAACCGGACCACTTAAAGCAAGTCTTGACAGAAGTCAGAGCTGTGAGAGGGGCAGCCACTTGACCGAAATTACGAATGAAACGCCGATAGAAATTAGCGAAACCGAGAAAGCGCTGCAACTCGACACGTGACTTAGGGACGGGCCAATCGCTGACAGCCTGGACCTTAGCGGGATCCATCTGAATGCCTTCAGCGGAAATAACAGAACCGAGAAATGTGACAGAGGAGACATGAAAGGCGCACTTCTCAGCCTTCACGTAGAGACAATTCTCTAAAAGGCGCTGGAGTACACGTCGAACGTGCTGAACATGAATCTCGAGTGACGGTGAAAAAATCAGGATATCGTCAAGGTAAACGAAAACAAAAATGTTCAGCATGTCTCTCAGTACATCATTAACTAATGCCTGAAAGACAGCTGGAGCATTAGCGAGACCGAACGGCAGAACCCGGTATTCAAAATGCCCTAACGGAGTGTTAAACGCCGTCTTCCACTCGTCCCCCTCTCTGATGCGTACGAGATGGTAAGCGTTACGAAGGTCCAACTTAGTAAAGCACCTGGCTCCCTGCAAAATCTCGAAGGCTGACGACATAAGGGGAAGCGGATAACGATTCTTAACCGTTATGTCATTCAGCCCTCGATAATCCACGCAGGGGCGCAGAGTACCGTCCTTCTTCTTAACAAAGAAAAATCCCGCTCCGGCGGGAGAGGAAGAAGGCACCACGGTACCGGCGTCGAGAGAAACAGACAGATAATCCTCGAGAGCCTTACGTTCGGGAGCCGACAGAGAGTATAGTCTACCCCGAGGGGGAGTGGTCCCCGGAAGGAGATCAATACAACAATCATACGACCGGTGAGGAGGAAGGGAGCTGGCTCTGGACCGACTGAAGACCGTGCGCAGATCATGATATTCCTCCGGCACTCCTGTCAAATCACCAGGTTCCTCCTGAGTAGAGGGGACAGAAGACACAGGAGGGATAGCAGACATTAAACACTTCACATGACAAGAAACGTTCCAGGATAGGATAGAATTACTAGACCAATTAATAGAAGGATTATGACATACTAGCCAGGGATGACCCAAAACAACAGGTGTAAAAGGTGAACGAAAAATCAAAAAGGAAATGGTCTCACTGTGGTTACCAGATACTGTGAGGGTTAAAGGTAGTGTCTCACATCTGATACTGGGGAGAAGACTACCATCTAAGGCGAACATGGGCGTGGGCTTCCCTAACTGTCTGAGAGGAATGTCATGTCTCCGAGCCCATGCTTCGTCCATAAAACAACCCTCAGCCCCAGAGTCTATCAAGGCACTGCAGGAAGCAGCCGAACCGGTCCAGCGTAGATGGACCGACAAGGTAGTACAGGATCTTGATGGAGAGACCTGAGTAGTAGCGCTCACCAGTAGCCCTCCGCTTACTGATGAGCTCTGGCTTTTACTGGACATGACATGACAAAATGTCCAGCAGAACCGCAATAGAGGCAAAGGCGGTTGGTGATTCTCCGTTCCCTCTCCTTAGTCGAGATGCGAATACCTCCCAGCTGCATGGGCTCAGTCTCTGAGCCGGTGGGAGGAGATGGTTGAGATGCGGAGAGGGGAAACACCGTTAACGTGAGCTCTCTTCCACGAGCTCGGTGACGAAGATCTACCCGTCGTTCTATGCGGATGGCGAGTGCAATCAAAGAGTCCACGCTGGAAGGAACCTCCCGGGAGAGAATCTCATCCTTAACCTCAGCGTGGAGTCCCTCCAGAAAACGAGCGAGCAACGCCGGCTCGTTCCAGTCACTGGACGCAGCAAGAGTGCGAAACTCTATAGAGTAATCCGTTATGGATCGATCACCTTGACATAGGGAAGCCAGGGCCCAGGAAGCCTCCTTCCCAAAAACTGAACGATCAAAAACCCGTATCATCTCCTCTTTAAAGTTCTGATAATCGTTAGAACACTCAGCCCTTGCCTCCCAGATAGCTGTGCCCCACTCCCGAGCCCGACCAGTAAGGAGTGATATGACGTAAGCGATCCGAGCTCTCTCACTAGAGTACGTGTTGGGCTGGAGAGAGAACACAATATCACACTGGGTGAGAAAAGAGCGACACTCAGTGGGCTGCCCAGAGTAACATGGTGGGTTATTAACCCTAGGTTCCGGAGACTCGGAAGACCAGGAAGTAGCTGGTGGCACGAGACGAAGACTCTGAAACTGTCCAGAGAGATCGGAGACCTGAGCGGCCAGGGTCTCAACGGCATGACGAGCAGCAAACAATTCCTGCTCGTGTCTGCCGAGCATTGCTCCCTGGAACTCGACGGCAGTGTTGAGAGAATCCATAGTCGCTGGGTCCATCTTGGTCGGATTCTTCTGTTATGCTGGTGAATGAGGACCCAAAAGCGACGTAATAGTAACAGAGTCTTTATTCCAGTATTAAACAAATAATGATTCTCCTGGATATTATCAATGGTCAATCCAAAACAGGAAACTGAAATCCTCTCGTCAATAGAGAGGAACGACTGGAGACGCGACCACAGACTGCAGGTCGCTTCAGGAAGGCACTGGCCGTAGCTGACATAGACACCTGCTCACACGCAGCATATGAAGAAGGCAAAGAACACGACAGGGCGGAACAAGGACACAGGAACAGCAAACATCAAACAAGAATCCGACAAGGACAGAAGCGGAAAACAGAGGGAGAAATAGGGACTCTAATCAGAGGGCAAAATAGGGGACAGGTGTGAAAGAGTAAATGAGGTCGTTAGGAGAATGAGAAACAGCTGGGAGCAGGAACGGAACGATAGAGAGAGAGAGCGGGAGAGGGAGAGAGGGAGGAGGAGAGAGAGAGAGAGAAAGAGGGAAAGAACCTAATAAGACCAGCAGAGGGAAGCACAGGGACAAGACATGATCAAAGACAAAACATGACACTCCCTGGCCCAGACTGTAATACCTACATGTTGCAAGCAGACCACCATAATCCCTGTGCCCAAAAACGCCAAGATAACCTGTCTAAATGACTATCGCTCCATAGCACTCACAAATTCTTTGAAAGTCATGGCTCATATCAACACCATCATCCCAGACACAATGGACCCACTCCAATTCGCATACCACCCCAACAAATCCACAGATGACACAATCTCTACTGTACTTCACCCTGCCCTTTCCCACCTGGACAAAAGGAACACCTTCGTGAGAATGCTGTTCATTGACAACAGCTCAACATTCAACACCATAGTGCCTTCCAACTTCATCACTAAACTAAGGACCCTGGGATTAAACACCTCCCTCTGCAACTGGATGCTGGACTTCCTGACGGGCCACCCCCAGGTGGTGACAGTAGGCAACAACACATCTGCCACGCTGACCCTCAACACGGGGCCCCTCAGGGGTGCGTGCTTAGTCCCCTCCTCTGCTCCCTGTTCACCCACGACTGCGTTGCCCGCACGACTCCAACACCATCATTACATTTTCTGATAACACGACGGTAGGTCTGATCCCCGACGACAATGAGACAGCTTACAAGGAGGAGGTCAGAGACCTAGCAGTGTAGTGCCAGGACAACAACCTTTCACTCAACTTCAGCAAGAGAAAGGAGCTGATAATGGACTACAGGAAATGGAGGCCCGAGCACGCTCCTATTCACATCGAGGCTGTAGTGGAGTGGGTCAAGAGCTTCAACTTCTTTGGGTGTCCACATCACTAAGGACTTATCATGGTCCAAACACACAAACACAGTCGTGAAGAGGGCACGACAATGTCTCCTCCTCCTCAAGGGCCTGAAAAGATTTGGCATGGGTCCTCAGATCCTCAAAAAGTTATACAGCTGCACCATTGAGAGCATCTTGACTGGCTGCATCACCGCTTAGTATGGCAACTGCTTGGCATTCGATCCATCCAGGACCTCTATACCAGGCAGTGTCAGAGGAAGACCCAAAAAACTGTCAAAGACTCCAGCTACCCAAGTCATAGATTCTTCTCTCTGCTACCGCACAGCAAGCGGTACTAGAGCGCCAAGTCTGGGACCAAAAGGCTCCTGAACAGCTTTTACCCTCAAGACATAAGACAGTTCATCAAATGGTTACCTGGACTATTTGCATTGACCCCCTTTTTTTGCACTGACATTGTTGCACTGGCTCTATGCACACTCACTGGACTGGCACATACTACACTGACATTGTTGCACTGGCTCTATGCACACTCAATGGACTGACACATACTACACTGACATTGTTGCACTGACTCTATGCACACTCACTGGACTGGCACATACTACACTGACATTGTTGCACTGGCTCTATGCACACTCATTGGACTGAGACATACTACACTGACATTGTTGCACTGGCTCTATGCACACTCACTGGACTGACACATACTACACTGACATTGTTGCACTGGCTCTATGCACACTCACTGGACTGACACATACTACACTGACATTGTTGCACTGGCTCTATGCACACTCACTGGACTGACACATACTACACTGACATTGTTGCACTGACTCTATGCACACTCACTGGACTGACACATACTACACTGACATTGTTGCACTGGCTCTATGCACACTCACTGGACTGACACATACTACACTGACATTGTTGCACTGGCTCTATGCACACTCACTGGACTGACACATACTGCACTGACATTGTTGCACTGGCTCTATGCACACTCACTGGACTGACACATACTGCACTGACATTGTTGCACTGGCTCTATGCACACTCACTGGACTGACACATACTGCACTGGCATTGTTGCACTGGCTCTATGCACACTCACTGGACTGACACATACTACACTGACATTGTTGCACTGACTCTATGCACACTCACTGGACTGACACATACGACACTGACATTGTTGCACTGGCTCTATGCACACTCACTGGACTGACACATTCTACACTGGCATTGTTGCACTGACTCTATGCACACTCACTGGACTGACACATACTACACTGACATTGTTGCACTGGCTCTATGCAGACTCACTGGACTGACACATACTACACTGACATTGTTGCACTGGCTCGATGCACACTCACTGGACTGACACATACTACACTGACATTGTTGCACTGGCTCTATGCACACTCACTGGACTGACACATTCTACACTGACACTCCAAAGCACACTCATCTACATATGCTCACACACACAAAACACACACACACATGCATATTGACGCCACACACTAACACATACACACTTTCACACTCTTCACATACACTGCTGCTACTCTGTTTATTATCTCTCCTGATTGCCTAGTCCCTTTTACCCCTACCTACATGTACATTTTACCTAAATTGCCTTAAATGACTGCCTCGCCTGGTTCACTAACTACTTCTCAGATAGAGTTCTGTGTGTCAAATCGGAGGGTCTGTTGTCCGGACCTCTAGCAGTCTCTATGGGGGTGCCACAGGGTTCAATTCTCGGGCCGACTCTTTTCTCTGTATACAGTATATCAATGATGTCGCTCTTGCTGCGGGTTATTCTCTGATCCACCTCTACGCAGACGACACCATTCTGTATACATCTGGCCCTTCTTTGGACACTGTGTTAACAAATCTCCAAACGAGCTTCAATGCCATACAACACTCCTTCCGTGGCCTCCAACTGCTCTTAAATGCTAGTAAAACTAAATGCATGCTCTTCCACCGATCGCTGCCCACACCCTCCCACCCGACTAGCATAACTACTCTGGATGGTTCTGACCGAGAATATGTGAACAACTATAAATAACTAGGTGTCTGGCTAGACTGTAAACTCTCCTTCCAGACTCATATTAAGCATCTTCAATCCAAAGTTATATCTAGTATCGGCTTCCTATTTTTCAACAAAGCATCCTTCACTCATGCTGCCAAACATAACCTCGTTAAACTGAGTATCCTGCCGATCCTTGACTTCGGCAATGTAATTTACAAAATAGCCTCCAATACCCTAATAAATTGGACGCAGTCTATCACAGTGCCATCCGTTTTGTCACCAAAGCCCCATATACTACCCACCATTGCGACCTGTATGCTCTCTTTGGCTGGTCCTCGCTACATATTCATAGCCAAACCCACTGGCTCCAGGTCATCTATAAGTCTTTGCTAGGTAAAGCCCCGCCTTATCTCACAGCAGGTATATTTCACTGGTCGTCCCCAAAGCCAACACCTCTTTTGGCCGCCTTTACTTCCAGTACTCTGCTGCCAATTTCTGGAACGAATTGCAAAAATCACTGAAGCTGGAGACTTATATCTCCCTCACTAACTTCAAGCATCAGCTGTCAGAGCAGTTTACCGATCGCTGCAGCTGTACACAGCCCATCTGTAAATAGCCCATCCAACCAACTACCTACCTCATCCCCATATTTGTTTTTTGTTTTTTTCTGCTCTTTTGCACACCAGTATTTCTCCTTGCACATCCTCATCTGCATATCTATCACTCCAGTGTTTAATTGCTAATTTGTAATTACTTCGCCACTATGACCTATTTATTGCCTTACCTCCTTACTTCATTTGCGCACACTGTATACAGATTTCTATTGCGTTATTGACTGTACATTTGTTTATCCCATGTGTAACTCTGTGTTGTTGGTTTTGCTGCACTGCTTTGCTTTATCTTGGCCAGGTCGCAGTTGTAAATGAGAACTTGTTCTCAACTGGCCTACCTGTTAAATAAAGGATAAATAAAATAAATAGAAAACTATCTTGCAGCCCTGAACATTGACTCAGTACCGGTACTCCTTGTATATAGCCTCGTTATTGTTATTTTATTATGCTACTATTTCCTTTTTTTTGGCTAATATTTTCTTTTTTTAAACTCTGTATTGTTGGGAAAGGGCTTGTAAGTAAGCAGTTCACGGTAAAGTCTACACCTGTTTTAGTCGGCGCATGTGACACACTTTTACATTTGATTTGAACTTCTATGGTAGGGCACCTTAATCTGCTGTTCAGCCAGTAGCACGCCCCTGTATCCCATGATACACTAATCCCATTAACCCTTGGCCACACACACACACACACACACGCACGCACACACACACACACACACACACACACACACACACACACACACACACACACACACACACACACACACACACACACACACACACACACACACACACACACACACACACACACACACACACACACACACACACACACGCACCCACGCACGCACACACACGCGCGCGCGCGCGCGCGCGGAAAGAGAGAGAGAGACACACACTCACCTCTCTGTAACCCCTGGCTGTGGGTCAGAGTTGAAGGTGTTACCTAAGGGTCAAAGAACATCAACCTTTCCTGCTGTGTGAACCCTAGCCCTTCTCCCCCTTCATCTCCCCTTCTCCCCCTTCCTCCCCCTTCTCCCCCTTCCTCCCCCTTCTCCCCCTTCCTCCCCCTTCCTCCCCCTTCTTCAATCGCTGTTGTCCATGTACCATATGTATCAGGTTTGGGCTTAATTCAGAATTTGGGAATTGACTCCCATACAATTTGTGAGTTGACATTTGAATTGAATTGGCCACACCCCACAGGATGTAGCGTTTGAATTTGAGTTTGAGAGACAGGAAGTAGAATTGAATTCAGTGCAATTCAAGTAAATTCTACTTAGTAGCTAGGCTTCCATCCAATTGGCAACAGATTTTAATGCGAATATTCTAAAATCTGCATAAAGAAAATATGTACATTTTCCCACCAGTGGTGTTTTTACACCAAACTGACTTGTTGCGGATAAAAAACAATGTGTGATGACATAGTGAACTCAAAATGTACTTTTTCGCTTAAGTTTTCATGTACCAAATCAAAATCTAATGTTCAATATGTTTCCATCCCATTTTCAACACTACCTATAGTTTTTCTACAAACTGTTGCGTTAAATAGCAAATGTGCTTACTCTGGTCTTGGCACATGCCTCTAGCCAACAGCTCGCAGTAAACATGATGAGATTATTATGGATAAGGGAGAGAATATTTTTATTTGTCAAATGGCAGTCAAGCATCGATCATCATGTCACCAGAATAAGACCCTCAATATTTATTGAAACGGAGAATCAAGCTCATACCATGCACTTTCACCACCCCGAGAAATTCATCATCATTTATTTCATCTGTAGCCTAATAAACTACATGGTTTCCCGAGTCACAGTGGGAGGACCACACACCATCACATCGCGTGACTCCAAGTTTACTTCGAGATGATGGTTATTATATCAGTATTTGCACATTAAGGCGTGTGGATGGAATCGTGGTTAGTAATAGAACATGAGAGTTTCATTTAACCTGACCGTTCACACTTCCAGATACCAACAAATATAGCACCTTTCTCTGGAAACGATGTTCATATCCTCTTTTAACCTTAGTGCTTAATATAGCCAATTATATTTCCACCAACCATTTCATTTGTTTGGCTTCTTTTTGAAGTCCTCAGGGTCAACTTCAGGGTTAAACTAAATCATTCTGGTAAATGTAGTATTTACCCCATATTGAACAAAGTGATTAATGAAATATAATAACTTAGAATATTCGCATACAGGTTTTGTTTTCCTTGATCATTAAGAGTTTGTCCTCAAAATAAACTGTTTCAACAATATTTTATTTGCATGTATATAACGACATGTATGATGTTTTATGTACCAGATGTATATTTGTATAGACTACACCTAATATAGAATAGAATAGGCATTTTAATTTTATTGAATTTCACTGAATTCAATTATATTTTCTTTCATTCAAATTGAAATTGCAATTATGTCTGTATCCTGTTTACTACTTCAATACAAATTAAATTCTAATTCAATAATTTAATTGGAATTTATGAGGCATTCTCAATTAAATTCTGAATTGAGCCCAACCCTGGTATGTATGACCTCTGTAAGTTGGCTCCACTTATTGAATGAAAGAGGCACGATCATCAAAGATGAATTTTGTGTAAATTCATCAAAAAAGTTAGCTTATTACAGTGAACCTTTTTTTGTGGGATACACAAGGCAATTATTGTGGCATACTTTGGTTAAACTATCCCCAATTCAATGGAATTGCAAATCTCTGCATGCACAGTGCATTCTTCCATCACATGTACAGCTGATTCTCAAGATATTGCACACTAATGAGATGCTTTTGAGCCCACACTACTACACTGTCTGAGCCAAGAACTACATGCTTTCTGGTAAGTTTTGAGTGGGGTGAATATATTTTATATGACATACATTCTTTTTAGTTAACTAGTAAATCGTAGCCTACAGCAAAGTGTGTTTAAATCTTTTCTAACTTGTTAACAATTTCTGCTAGTTAGTTTTTGCTACCATGTGGGTTTTAGCTTGCTTGAGCCTGCTAACTGAGGAGTGTTAATTCACCTGTTTCCGTACATGTTTATTTTTAAAACATTTATCTTACAAAAGAGTTGTTTAATCTAACTGCTTAACTATTTATCTGTACATGGAATTGTATATTTTTTTTACTATTTTTTCCCTAATCTTTACAGCAAAATCCCACGGGCACTATCTGATGTGTGGAGACATTTCACTGCAGCTAATGTAGAAGGAAAAGCTGTGCACATTTGCAAATACTGTGCCAAATCATATGTGCAACAAAGATGCAGAATAATCTGGCCAAGTGCATAAAGTTCCCTCAGCACTCACAACAAGCAACCTCTGACAAAAGTCCATCTACTTCTATTCGAGGTGAAAATTATTAATCAGACAACTTATCGGTAGAAACAGCTCATGGTCCTCCTGGAATCAGAAGTTTTTTTGACCCAATGGAGGAATGTAGTCAGATAAATGCTGATGAATGTCTTGCTTGAGCTGTGTATGCAACTGGTTAACCTCTGATGCTCACAGGCAATGTGTATTCATGTTTGACAGTCTCCTGGAGGGGAAGGAGTCTCTCCAAGAAATGGCCATATCACAGTCTGTCGATATGGACAGCCCCATCAAGAGGATCCTGCTGGATGATGTATTTTGGGAGAGAGTGGTAAGCAGCCTGCAACTCCTGAAACCTATAGCAGCAGCCATTGCACGGATTGAGGGAGACAATGACATCCTGTCTGATGTTCAGACTCTGCTGGCAGATGTGAGAGAATACATTCATACTGCCCTGCCCACTTCACTGTTGCTCTAAGCAGAGGAAACTGCAGTTCTGAAATACATCAAAAAGCGTGAAGACTTCTGCCTGAAGCCCATACACACCACAGTGTACTTGTTGGACCCCAAGTATGCTGGCAAGTGCATCCTGTCTGGTGCAGAGATCAACAAGGCCTATGGTGTCATCACTACTGTGTCTCGCCACCTTGGCCTGGATGAGGGCAAGGTTCTTGGCAGTCTGGCGAGGTACACTTCCAAGCAAGGGCTTTGCGATGGAGATGCAATATGGCAGTTGTGCCAACATATCTCATCAGCCACCTGGTGGAAGGGACTCTGTGGATCTGAGGCTCTTTCTCCTGTTTCCTCCATCATCCTCCAAATCCCACCAACATCAGCCGCCTCAGAGCGCAACTGGTCCTTGTTTGGGAACACACACACCAAAGCACGCAACAGGCTGACCAGTACAAGGGTTGAAAAATTGGTGGCCATCCGGGTAAATTTGAGGCTTTCTAGAGCCTGACAATGAGCCATCCTCAACAAGATTGGAAAGTGACAGCGAAGATGAGGCCTCAGAGTCTGATGTTCAAGAGGTGGACATTGAGGAGGTCCAGGGAGAAGACATGGAAGCTTGAGAGGAAGACAACCAAAGCTTTAGTTTCTAGACTATAATTTTATAGATGTATGTTGAAAACGTTTTTGGGAGATGCGATGGATCATTAGGGATCATTCAATATTCCCTTTCTTTTGTTGTTCAGTGAAATCATCCCATGTGAAGAGTCAGCTCATTTAATTAAAGTTTAATTCGTAAATAAATTGTTTGTTTTATTTCTATTGGAAGGATTTAATCTACTTAGTCTACTTATGGTAGGGTAAAAGGTTTCTGTTTCTGTCTCCATATGGTATGGTAAATATATCCAATGCAAAAAACATCTACATTTAAATTGTATTATATTAATTTTCATACATTTCCGTTAATTCCCACGGAAAGTTTCCACCTCTGAATATTCCCCAAAATGTGCAACCCTACTCAAGTGGGAGAGAATGTATACCATAGACGTTTGTATTCCAAACCATAGCATGAAACCATAGAATCCAACCATAGTCTTGTGAATGTAACCAAGGTGTCTAGAGAACTAGATTCGTCTAGAGAAGAACTCCATGGAAGCTCAGTAGATTCCACCGCTCCTGTCGTTGTGGGTGGATGGTAGCTGTCTGTTTTTACGAGCATGTGCCCTGGAAGAAATTAGTTCCAATCCCCGTTGCAAATGAGATACGCACACAGCCCTGAACATGAAGGAATGGGAGGAACTGAAATGTCTGTTTCTCGTTTCCCCACCCTGGGACAACCTCAGATGCCTCTGCACGACCTGCCAATCCAAGCCTCCCTCTGCATTCCTCATTAAGAATGCATTATGCATGTGTGAGTGCATGTGCATGTGTATGTGTGTGTCTGTGTGTGCAGCAGACACACCTGAGGGTGTGTGTGCAGTGCAGCTGTCCCCATATTAATATACTGTTGCAGCTGACAAACTAATGTGCCACAGAAGTGTTATAGGATGTCACGCTGACACTGTATAACTGACTCAGAGGCCTGCAAGGATACTTGCTGGGGTGTGTGTGTGTGTTTGCGTGTGTGTGCATGTGATTCTGACACCAGGCCACTGATCAGATAACTAATTGACCAGAGTCCAAACACCACAGCTATCAGAAAGGGTAAACAGGCTATGTCCGAAATCTCGCTTGTCTACTACTTACTTAAACTGCATACCTGTAGTTACTAATCATACTACGTACTACTTAGTACACACTGTTTAGTAGAGTATGCAGTATGCCACGGCCACAACATACTACTTTTGGTGCGTTCAAGACAACTGGGAACTCTGAAACAAAACGAGCTCAAACTGGAAAAATCGTGACGTCGGTGATCTTCAGGTCGGAGAAGTCGGAGCTCTAGGATGATGCCCAACTTTCCAACTTGTAACTCCAAGTTGGGTGACTGATCAGAAAAAAGAAGGAAGGGAAGCGCTGCTAAGGTACACAGTAGTAAATCTTTGTAGACAGAAGGTGCTCTTTGGTAAAAGAGGTGAATTGGTCATCAAAAAGAAAGGAGAACCAGGCCACTCTTCATATAATTAATGAAAATGCCTTTAATTGTATAGCATGTTCAATGGAAACAAATATTTAAAAAACTCTGATGTGTTTCGGCTGCATGGCCTTTGTCAGGGAGTATAAAGATGATAATACAATGTCTTCTTTTGAACAGCATTTTCCAATTAACCCTGAGTTGAAGAGGGAGTGGTTACAGAATTCATTGGACAGATGTCTTAACAAAATGCAAACCAAGGCTAGTAGAACCACTAGAAAAGACAAAGTGGTTCTAGCCTTGAATAGGATTGGACAAAGTGGTGAGAGTAGGAGAGCCATACATTTTATAGTACACTAGATCACAGCAATGGACCACGGCAGTCCAAACATAGCAGAGGGCAATAAAGCATTGGATGACTGTTCAATTAGATTTTTTCCAGTCAGAGCACGGTTTTTTCAGACTTCCCTGTTGTCTTGAACGCACCGTCAGATACGGCTTCGCAAATGATCCGGCAGTTGTGGAAAAAGTACCCGATTGTCATACTTTAGTAAAAGTAAAGATACCTTAATAGAAAATGACTCAAGGAAAAGTGAATGTCACCCAGTAAAATACTACTTGAGTAAAAGTCTGAAAGTATTTGATTTAAAATATACTTAAGTATCAAAAGTATATTATATATTAATTAAGCAAACCAGATGGCACAATTTTCTTGTTTTTTAAATTTACGGATAGCCACGGGCACATGCCAACACTCAGACATCATTTACAAACGAAGCGTTTGTGTTTTGTGAATCCTTCAGATCAGAGGAAGTGGGGATGACCAAGGATGTTCTCTTGATAAGTGCGTGAATTGGACCAGTTTCCTGTCCTGATAAGCATTTAAAATGTAACGATTACTTTGGAGTGTCAGGGAAAATGTACATTATTTTCTTTAGGAATGTAGTGAAGTAAAAGTTGTCAAAAATACAAATAGTAAAGTACAGATACCCCAAAAAACTACTTAAGTAATACTTTGAAGTATTTTGACTTAAGTACTTTACACCATTGTGAACCGGAATGGATCGTCTGTAGCCTTACCCAGTGATCTTTCACTACAGCGAAGTGTTGTTGTTCTGGGCTAACGTTAGCTAAGTAGCTAGCATTTGGAAAGACGTAATTGGAGTAAACTGGAGTTAACTGTAGGCCTAAGCATGTATCAATTGAAGAGTCTCAACTGAAGCGTGAGAGGAATGCAGTGCTGAGGCAGAGGGCTCGTAATGAGGACGACTGGTTACTACTCTGAACTGTATGTAGTGAGCTTTCTAGCGCCCAAAGCTGCAAACGCATCGCCCAAGGGTGTGCCATACATTGTGCAGGAGAAGTCCAGTGGCTACACGACTCCCAGAGTAGCTAGTCTTTTACAAGATTGTCACCAGACTCCATCTTCATCAACCATCTCCCTGACCACCTTTCTCTGATCAAGCATTGAACTGTCCCTTATTCTTTTTGGAGGATGCATGCACTCAAAGACTTGGCCTCTATTGGCTGACCTAGCCAACTATAGCTAAGCTACTCATGACAATGTATTTAGAGTTTGTTTGCTTTTGATGCGCTTTGAGATTGTTATGAAAAGCGCTATAGAAATGAAATCAATTATTATTATACCAAGATGGTTTATTTAGTTTAGTGGAGCAAAAAGCTCTGATGAAGGCCAAGAGGCCGACATGTAGCTTCAATAAAACACTGAAAGTAGCAAGAGCAGCGTGCAGGTGTGAGTGGAATTGTTGAAGGTGTCTATCATAGTCCAAAACGTATACGCATACACACAGCAGTGTTCTAGAATATTGCACTGTTGGCTTTGATACTTTTTGCCAGTGAGTAGAGGTCCTCTCTTCTCTTTACATTTAAGAACAACTCAACTTCCACCTCCCCCTCTCTCTCTCTCTCTCTCTCTCTCTCTCTTTCTCTATCTCTCTCTCTCTCTCTCTCTCTCTCTCTCTCTCTCTCTCTCTCTCTCTCTCTCTCTCTCTCTCTCTCTCTCTCTCTCTCTCTCTCTCTCTCTCTCTCTCTCTCTCTCTCTCTCTCTCTCTCTCTCTCTCTCTCTCTCTCTCTCTCTCTCTCTCTCTCTCTCTCTCTCTCTCTCTCTCTATCTCTCTCTCTCTCTCTCTCTCTCTCTCTCTCTCTCTCTCTCTCTCTCTCTCTCTCTCTATCTCTCTCTCTCTCTCTCTCTCTCTCTCTCTCTCTCTCTCTCTCTCTCTCTCTCTCTATCTCTCTCTCTCTCTCTATCTCTCTCTCTCTCTCTCTCTCTCTCTCTCTCTCTCTCTCTCTCTCTCTCTCTCTCTCTCTCTCTCTCTCTCTCTCTCTCTCTCTCTCTCTCTCTCTCTCTCTCTCTCTCTCTCTCTCTCTATCTCTATCTCTCTCTATCTCTATCTCTCTCTCTCTCTCTCGCTCTATCTCTCTCTCTCTCTCTCTCTATCTCTATCTCTCTCTCTCTCTCTCTCTCTCTCTCTCTCTCTCTCTCTCTCTCTATCTCTCTCTCTCTCCTTGCCTCTGAATGTTGTAGAGGTGATGGGAAGTATAGCGTCTCAGTGTCTCTGGACGCGCTCCGCTCCGAGTGCAGAGTGGAGAAGAAAAGGCCGCTGTCTGGAGCCTGGTCCTGGAGTTGGAGAGTGGGCTGAAAGGAGAGCATAGATCCTCAGTGTGAGGCGGCCTTAAAAGGGACCCTTTGTCCAGAGATGAAACGACTCCACAACTGGCAGATACTGTATAAATGGGCCGTAGCTCACTCATGATGACATTCCCACACTTTATGTAGATGTGAAGGTCGCTCTGTTTTTCTTAGAAAGATAGTGACTGGTCAGGCCGGGCTATTGGTGGTTATTGACGATTGTTGTGGCTGGATATAGATTTCCTTCCTGCCTGTGTGATATTTATTCAGATATTTATTGGTAACCCTTGACTTGAGGTCACTAGCCTGTGGAATCTTAACTGAATAAAATAGATTTTGCTGCCAGTGGATTTGCCATAATTCGATTGAACACTATTGGACTGTAGCCCTGAATAAATATCTATACCTCTGTTTCTTCACAGGAGAATCCACATATCTCGATGACCACGGACCCCCAGCTCCCCGTGTAAGACCATCACTACAGCACTCCTTCTTTTTCTTTTTCATTACTCTATCACTTCATCTTTCTCTCCCTCACACTTCTTCTGATCCCTCTCTTTCCACCCTATCCCTCTCCTTGTTTTCTTTTTTTCTTTCACACTCCCTTTTCTTTTCTCCATCTCTCTCTTATGTGCTGCCCTGTGTAAGTGAGTGTGACAGTCCAGTCCATGCAAGAAAAGGGTGAGGTTTATGTCTGGAGAAGCTGTGTGTGAACATACTCTAAATACAAAATACTGACAAACACACACACACACACACACACACACACACACACACACACACACACACACACACACACACACACACACACACACACACACACACACACACACACACACACACACACACATGCACACACACTAACACACACACATGCCCACACACACACACTGGGCCTTGTGTCTGGCCAGCTGCATCTGTCTGCCTCTATCTCACTTCTATCCCTCTGGCCCTCTCTATCTCTACCCCTTTCTATCAACCCTCATCCACACTTTCTTTGATCCCCTATTTCTACCCTTCTACTTATCACCCTTTTATCTATAGTGAACAAAAATATAAACGCAACGTGCAACAATTTCAAAGATTTTACTGAGTTACAGATCATATAAGGAAATCAGTCAATTCAAATAAATACATTAGGCACTACTCTGTGGATTTCACATGACTGGGCAGGGGCACAGCCACGTGGGAGCCAGGCCCACCCATTGGGGAGCAAGGCTCAGCCAATCAGAATTTTAAAAAATCCCACAAAAGGGCTTTATTACAGACAGAAATACTCCTGTTTCATCAGACGACCCCGCAGGTGAAGAAGCCGGACGTGGAGGTCCTGGGTTGGCGTAGTTACACAGTGTCTGCGATTGTAAGGCCGGTTGGACGTACTTCCAAATTCTTTAAAACAGCGTTGGAGGCAGTTTATGATAGAGAAATAAACATTCAATTCTCTGGCAACAGGTCTGGTGGACATTCCTGCAGTCATCATGCCAATTGCACACATATGTGACATTGTGTTGTGTGACAAAACTGCACATTTTATTTTTGCCAGCACAAGGTGCACCTGTGTAATGATCATGCTGTTTAATCTGCTTCTTGATATGCCACACCTGTCAGGTGGATGGATTATCTTGGCAAAGGAGAAATGCTCACTAACAGGGAGGTAAACAAATTTGTGCCCAAAATTTGAGAGAAATAAGCTTTTTGTGCGCATGGAACATTTCTGGGATCTTTTATTTCAGCTCATGAAACATGGGACCAACACTTTACATGTTGCGTTTATATTTTTGTTTAGTATATATCATTATCTCTTCTCTCTTAGATCCACCTCTCTTTCAGTCTCTTTTTTTCCCTGTCTCACATTCCCCCTTCTCTCTGTGGGTGAGACACATATTTCTGTGGCCTTCGTAAATGAAGTTGGCTAGCTAGCTTTGGCTACGTGTTCAGAGTTTATCTGACGTGTGTGCGCATGTGTTTGTTCACGTGTGTGTGCGCATGTGTCCGTGTGAGGAGTCTGGCCACGTGTCTCTTTGGAGCTGATCTGAAGGTCTGGCTGTCCTAATTAAGCCTGGTAACATCTGGACAATGTTTATATGTTATTAAGTTGACTTGAAGAGGCCTGTTGAAGTGCATGCTATTAACCCAGGCTAACTTTGAGGTAAAGTACAAGCCAGAGTATTATCTGTCTGAACAGGGGCTGGTCTGAACTGTGGTGTAATGGTCTGAACTGTTGTGTAATGGTCTGAACTGTGGTGTAATGGTCTGAACTGTGGTGAAATGGTCTGAACTGTGGTGGAATGATCTGAAATGTGGTGGAATGGTCTGAACTGTGGTAAGTAGCGCTGAGTTGGGACAGGAGTTTTTCCTGACCCCTTCACCAAGATGAGCTATATGCTCACACTGACAGGAAAGACTGTTGATGAGAGACCTGGTGCCTGGCTCATACCAATCTTGTTTTTGTAATGCTAGGGTTCAACAGAGAGGCTTTTGGTCATCTGGACAGGCTGACTGGTCTCCAAATGGCCAATAGTCAGCCAAAGGCAGCCAGGAACAGCTTGTTTACCACAGAACACAAACACTGTGTACTATTAATGGGTACACATTGTTTTATACGGATCAGATGAGTAAAGGAGGAGGGGTTGCAATTTATGTGAAATCCGAGTTTAACACCTCTGAAATTCTCTCCATTACCAAAGCCAAACATTTTGAATTGCTTGTGGTTAAAGTGAACATATATAAGGACTCCCACATCACTGTAGTCAGCTGCTACAGACCGCCCTCGGCTTCGGGAGACGCACTTAACTCTCTTTCTGATGTCCTGCACAAATCACCTCTATTGGACATTATTCTAACGAAGACCCCTCACAAATACACATGGACTGGGATATTATGTAATGATGTCAGTGGTCACTGTGCAATTGCTTGTGTTAGAAATACAAACATGACCCAAGCCAAACACCGTTATATTTTTAAAAGACATTTTAGACAGTTTGATGAGGAAGCGTTCTTACTTGATCTGTACCATAATATTTACAGAGTAAGTCTGATTCTCGATGTTGACACTGCCTGGGACTATTTTTATATGAAATTTGTGTCGATTTGTGATAAGCATGCCCCTGTGAAGAAATGTAGAATCAGTGGAAGGGACAATCCCTGGTTTTCAGATAACTTGGAAGAATTAATTAGAAAGAGAAATATCTCTTGGGCTCAAGATAGACATACAAATGCTCCTGTTGACTGGGCCTCCTTCAGAGCGCTAAGAAACAAATGCACAGGATTGATCAGGAAGTCCAAATCAGATGACTATTTAAATGCAGTCACAGAGAACCTAAACAACCCTACCAAGTTCTGGAAGCTAATCAAATCAGTGTCAGGTTCTAATGTAGTCTCTGGCCTTCCTGAACATTTAATGGTGGATTCTAATGAAGTGAAGGATAAAGCCAATATTGTAGGGGTTTTTAAACAAGCACAAGTACCTGCTGGTTCAGTTTTTGATAATGGTGGGGCCCAGGCCTCTAATGTCAGCTCTGTTACAGTCAACTATGATATAGGCTCTCATGTGAACCATTTTAACTTTGAGCCTGTTTCTTATGCTGAGGTCTATAAAGCACTAAAAGGCAATAGACAGTAAAAAGTCTGCAGGTCCAGACAACCTGGACCCCTACCTCTTAAAGGTAGCAGCTGGTATTATTACTGAACCTGTGGCTCACATTTTCAACTTGAGTCTCTTGACCAATTCCATACCCAGCATTTGGAAATCAGCTTATGTCCTCCCATTGCTGAAGGGTGGAGATCCCTCAGATGCTAATAACTATAGTCCTATCTCCAAACTCCCTATCCTGGCCAGTCTGAGTCCCTAGTGAACTCACAGTTCAAAAACGTCTTCATTGAAAAGAACATACTGAGCGGGGTTCAGTCTGGCTTTAGATCGGGGCACAGCACCACAACTGCAGCTATGGCAGTGTGCTGCTCTGTGGATTCATCAAAGGCCTTTGATTCAGTTGACCATTAATTCTTGCTACTGTAGCTAGACTTAGAAACATTGGTCTCAGTGAAGGGGCAGTAAATTGTCTTTCTGACAGAACACAATGTGTATATACTGACAATCACATGTCTAGCTTTCTTGAGGTTAATAGAGGTGTGCCCCAAATAGAGGTGTGCCCCAAATAGAGGTGTGCCCCAAATAGAGGTGTGCCCCAAATAGAGGTGTGCCCCAGCGTTCCATTTTAGCTCCTGTGTTGTTCTCAATTCTTATTAATGATTTGGGAAATGGGATGCAACCAGCAAAGTTGCATCTATATGCAGATGATACAGTCATATATTCATGTACACCTTCTCTGGTTCAGGCTGTTGAAGAGCTCCAGAGTGCTTTTCAGTCACTGCAGGCCTCCCTTTATGGTCTTGAATGTACAACAAACTAAATTCATGACCTTTACCAGAGTTAGAACTCCGCCAAAGAACGTTAGCATTGTCACATCTGGTGGCTTATCCATTGAAAAAGTGTCATTTGGTTGGACGACAAGTTGTCCTTTAAAGTTCATGTGGATAATCTTGTGACAAAGCTGAAATTGAAATTGGGTTTTTATTTTCATAATAAGGCTTGCTTCCCGCTTATGGCTAGAAAGAAGCTTGTTCATGACACTTTTCTCTTTGTAATTGATTATGGTGACTTGTTGTATATGCATGCAGCCTCCTCTGTCTTACAGAGACTGGACTCTGTTAATCATGCAGCCTCCTCTGTCTTACAGATACTGGACTCTGTTTATCATGCAGCCTCCTCTGTCTTACAGAGACTGGACTCTGTTAATCATGCAGCCTCCTCCGTCTTACAGAGACTGGACTCTGTTAATCATGCAGCCTCCTCTGTCTTACAGAGACTGGACTCTGTTAATCATGCAGCCTCCTCCGTCTTACAGAGACTGGACTCTGTTTATCATGCAGCCTCCTCTGTCTTACAGAGACTGGACTCTGTTAATCATACAGCCTCCTCCGTCTTACAGAGACTGGACTCTGTTAATCATGCAGCCTCCTCCGTCTTACAGAGACTGGACTGTTTATCATGCATCCTCCTCCGTCTTACAGAGACTGGACTGTTTATCATGCATCCTCCTCCGTCTTACAGAGACTGGACTCTGTTTATCATGCAGCCTCCTCCGTCTTACAGAGACTGGACTGTTTATCATGCATCCTCCTCCGTCTTACAGAGACTGGACTCTGTTTATCATGCAGCCTCCTCCGTCTTACAGAGACTGGACTGTTTATCATGCAGCCTCCTCCGTCTTACAGAGACTGGACTCTGTTTATCATGCAGCCTCCTCCGTCTTACAGAGACTGGACTCTGTTTATCATGCAGCCTCCTCCGTCTTACAGAGACCGGACTCTGTTTATCATGCAGCCTCCTCCGTCTTACAGAGACTGGACTGTTTATCATGCAGCCTCCTCCGTCTTACAGAGACTGGACTCTGTTTATCATGCAGCCTCCTCCGTCTTACAGAGACTGGACTCTGTTTATCATGCAGCCTCCTCCGTCTTACAGAGACTGGACTGTTTATCATGCAGCCTCCTCCGTCTTACAGAGACTGGACTCTGTTAATCATGCAGCCTCCTCCGTCTTACAGAGACTGGACTCTGTTTATCATGCAGCCTCCTCCGTCTTACAGAGACCGGACTCTGTTTATCATGCAGCCTCCTCCGTCTTACAGAGACTGGACTCTGTTTATCATGCAGCCTCCTCCGTCTTACAGAGACTGGACTCTGTTTATCATGCAGCCTCCTCCGTCTTACAGAGACCGGACTCTGTTAATCATGCAGCCTCCTCCGTCTTACAGAGACTGGACTCTGTTTATCATGCAGCCTCCTCCGTCTTACAGAGACTGGACTCTGTTTATCATGCAGCCTCCTCCGTCTTACAGAGACTGGACTCTGTTAATCATGCAGCCTCCTCCGTCTTACAGAGACTGGACTCTGTTTATCATGCAGCCTCCTCCGTCTTACAGAGACCGGACTCTGTTAATCATGCAGCCTCCTCCGTCTTACAGAGACTGGACTCTGTTAATCATGCAGCCTCCTCCGTCTTACAGAGACTGGACTCTGTTTATCATGCAGCCTCCTCCGTCTTACAGAGACTGGACTCTGTTTATCATGCAGCCTCCTCCGTCTTACAGAGACCGGACTCTGTTTATCATGCAGCCTCCTCCGTCTTACAGAGACTGGACTCTGTTTATCATGCAGCCTCCTCCGTCTTACAGAGACTGGACTCTGTTTATCATGCAGCCTCCTCCGTCTTACAGAGACTGGACTCTGTTTATCATGCAGCCTCCTCCGTCTTACAGAGACTGTACTCTGTTAATCATGCAGCCTCCTCCGTCTTACAGAGACTGGACTCTGTTTATCATGCAGCCTCCTCCGTCTTACAGAGACTGGACTCTGTTTATCATGCAGCCTCCTCCGTCTTACAGAGACTGGACTCTGTTTATCATGCAGCCTCCTCCGTCTTACAGAGACTGGACTCTGTTTATCATGCAGCCTCCTCCGTCTTACAGAGACTGGACTCTGTTTATCATGCAGCCTCCTCCGTCTTACAGAGACTGGACTCTGTTTATCATGCAGCCTCCTCCGTCTTACAGAGACTGGACTCTGTTTATCATGCAACCTCCTCCGTCTTACAGAGACTGGACTCTGTTTATCATGCAGCCTCCTCCGTCTTACAGAGACTGGACTCTGTTTATCATGCATCCTCCTCCGTCTTACAGAGACTGGACTCTGTTTATCATGCAGCCTCCTCCGTCTTACAGAGACTGGACTCTGTTTATCATGCAGCCTCCTCCGTCTTACAGAGACTGGACTCTGTTTATCATGCAGCCTCCTCCGTCTTACAGAGACTGGACTCTGTTTATCATGCTGCCTCCTCCGTCTTACAGAGACTGGACTCTGTTTATCATGCAGCCTCCTCCGTCTTACAGAGACTGGACTCTGTTTATCATGCAGCCTCCTCCGTCTTACAGAGACTGGACTCTGTTTATCATGGAGCCTCCTCCGTCTTACAGAGACTGGACTCTGTTTATCATGCAGCCTCCTCCGTCTTACAGAGACTGGACTCTGTTTATCATGCAGCCTCCTCCGTCTTACAGAGACTGGACTCTGTTTATCATGCTGCCTCCTCCGTCTTACAGAGACTGGACTCTGTTTATCATGCAGCCTCCTCCGTCTTACAGAGACTGGACTCTGTTTATCATGCAGCCTCCTCCGTCTTACAGAGACTGGACTCTGTTTATCATGCAGCCTCCTCCGTCTTACAGAGACTGGACTCTGTTTATCATGCTGCCTCCTCCGTCTTACAGAGACTGGACTCTGTTTATCATGCAGCCTCCTCCGTCTTACAGAGACTGGACTCTGTTTATCATGCAGCCTCCTCCGTCTTACAGAGACTGGACTCTGTTTATCATGCAGCCTCCTCCGTCTTACAGAGACTGGACTCTGTTTATCATGCAACCTCCTCCGTCTTACAGAGACTGGACTCTGTTTATCATGCAGCCTCCTCCGTCTTACAGAGACTGGACTCTGTTTATCATGCAGCCTCCTCCGTCTTACAGACTGGACTCTGTTTATCATGCAGCCTCCTCCGTCTTACAGAGACTGGACTCTGTTTATCATGCAGCCTCCTCCGTCTTACAGAGACTGGACTCTGTTTATCATGCAGCCTCCTCCGTCTTACAGAGACTGGACTCTGTTAATCATGCAGCCTCCTCCGTCTTACAGAGACTGGACTCTGTTTATCATGCAGCCTCCTCCGTCTTACAGAGACTGGACTCTGTTTATCATGCATCCTCCTCCGTCTTACAGAGACTGGACTCTGTTTATCATGCAGCCTCCTCCGTCTTACAGAGAATGGACTCTGTTTATCATGCAGCCTCCTCCGTCTTACAGAGACTGGACTCTGTTTATTATGCAGCCTCCTCCGTCTTACAGAGACTGGACTCTGTTTATCATGCAGCCTCCTCCGTCTTACAGAGACTGGACTCTGTTAATCATGCAGCCTCCTCCGTCTTACAGAGACTGGACTCTGTTAATCATGCAGCCTCCTCCGTCTTACAGAGACTGGACTCTGTTTTTCATGCAGCCTCCTCCGTCTTACAGAGACTGGACTCTGTTTTTCATGCAGCCTCCTCCGTCTTACAGAGACTGGACTCTGTTAATCATGCAGCCTCCTCCGTCTTACAGAGACTGGACTGTTTATCATGCAGCCTCCTCCGTCTTACAGAGACTGGACTCTGTTTATCATGCAGCCTCCTCCGTCTTACAGAGACTGGACTCTGTTTATCATGCAGCCTCCTCCGTCTTACAGAGACTGGACTCTGTTTATCATGCAGCCTCCTCCGTCTTACAGAGACTGGACTCTGTTAATCATGCAGCCTCCTCCGTCTTACAGAGACTGGACTGTTTATCATGCATCCTCCTCTGTTTTACAGAGACTGGACTCTGTTAATCATGCAGCCTCCTCCGTCTTACAGAGACTGGACTCTGTTTATCATGCAGCCTCCTCCGTCTTACAGAGACCGGACTCTGTTTATCATGCAGCCTCCTCCGTCTTACAGAGACTGGACTCTGTTAATCATGCAGCCTCCTCCGTCTTACAGAGACAGGACTCTGTTTATCATGCAGCCTCCTCCGTCTTACAGAGACCGGACTCTGTTAATCATGCAGCCTCCTCCGTCTTACAGAGACCGGACTCTGTTTATCATGCAGCCTCCTCCGTCTTACAGAGACTGGACTCTGTTTTTCATGCAGCCTCCTCCGTCTTACAGAGACTGGACTCTGTTAATCATGCAGCCTCTTCCGTCTTACAGAGACTGGACTCTGTTTTTCATGCAGCCTCCTCCGTCTTACAGAGACTGGACTCTGTTAATCATGCAGCCTCCTCCGTCTTACAGAGACTGGACTGTTTATCATGCAGCCTCCTCCGTCTTACAGAGACTGGACTCTGTTTATCATGCAGCCTCCTCCGTCTTACAGAGACTGGACTCTGTTTATCATGCAGCCTCCTCCGTCTTACAGAGACTGGACTCTGTTTATCATGCAGCCTCCTCCGTCTTACAGAGACTGGACTCTGTTTATCATGCAGCCTCCTCCGTCTTACAGAGACTGGACTCTGTTAATCATGCAGCCTCCTCCGTCTTACAGAGACTGGACTGTTTATCATGCATCCTCCTCTGTTTTACAGAGACTGGACTCTGTTAATCATGCAGCCTCCTCCGTCTTACAGAGACTGGACTCTGTTTATCATGCAGCCTCCTCCGTCTTACAGAGACCGGACTGTTTATCATGCAGCCTCCTCCGTCTTACAGAGACTGGACTCTGTTTATCATGCAGCCTCCTCCGTCTTACAGAGACTGGACTCTGTTTATCATGCAGCCTCCTCCGTCTTACAGAGACCGGACTCTGTTTATCATGCAGCCTCCTCCGTCTTACAGAGACTGGACTGTTTATCATGCAGCCTCCTCCGTCTTACAGAGACTGGACTCTGTTTATCATGCAGCCTCCTCCGTCTTACAGAGACTGGACTCTGTTTATCATGCAGCCTCCTCCGTCTTACAGAGACTGGACTGTTTATCATGCAGCCTCCTCCGTCTTACAGAGACTGGACTCTGTTAATCATGCAGCCTCCTCCGTCTTACAGAGACTGGACTCTGTTTATCATGCAGCCTCCTCCGTCTTACAGAGACCGGACTCTGTTTATCATGCAGCCTCCTCCGTCTTACAGAGACTGGACTCTGTTTATCATGCAGCCTCCTCCGTCTTACAGAGACTGGACTCTGTTTATCATGCAGCCTCCTCCGTCTTACAGAGACCGGACTCTGTTAATCATGCAGCCTCCTCCGTCTTACAGAGACTGGACTCTGTTTATCATGCAGCCTCCTCCGTCTTACAGAGACTGGACTCTGTTTATCATGCAGCCTCCTCCGTCTTACAGAGACTGGACTCTGTTAATCATGCAGCCTCCTCCGTCTTACAGAGACTGGACTCTGTTTATCATGCAGCCTCCTCCGTCTTACAGAGACCGGACTCTGTTAATCATGCAGCCTCCTCCGTCTTACAGAGACTGGACTCTGTTAATCATGCAGCCTCCTCCGTCTTACAGAGACTGGACTCTGTTTATCATGCAGCCTCCTCCGTCTTACAGAGACTGGACTCTGTTTATCATGCAGCCTCCTCCGTCTTACAGAGACCGGACTCTGTTTATCATGCAGCCTCCTCCGTCTTACAGAGACTGGACTCTGTTTATCATGCAGCCTCCTCCGTCTTACAGAGACTGGACTCTGTTTATCATGCAGCCTCCTCCGTCTTACAGAGACTGGACTCTGTTTATCATGCAGCCTCCTCCGTCTTACAGAGACTGTACTCTGTTAATCATGCAGCCTCCTCCGTCTTACAGAGACTGGACTCTGTTTATCATGCAGCCTCCTCCGTCTTACAGAGACTGGACTCTGTTTATCATGCAGCCTCCTCCGTCTTACAGAGACTGGACTCTGTTTATCATGCAGCCTCCTCCGTCTTACAGAGACTGGACTCTGTTTATCATGCAGCCTCCTCCGTCTTACAGAGACTGGACTCTGTTTATCATGCAGCCTCCTCCGTCTTACAGAGACTGGACTCTGTTTATCATGCAGCCTCCTCCGTCTTACAGAGACTGGACTCTGTTTATCATGCAACCTCCTCCGTCTTACAGAGACTGGACTCTGTTTATCATGCAGCCTCCTCCGTCTTACAGAGACTGGACTCTGTTTATCATGCATCCTCCTCCGTCTTACAGAGACTGGACTCTGTTTATCATGCAGCCTCCTCCGTCTTACAGAGACTGGACTCTGTTTATCATGCAGCCTCCTCCGTCTTACAGAGACTGGACTCTGTTTATCATGCAGCCTCCTCCGTCTTACAGAGACTGGACTCTGTTTATCATGCTGCCTCCTCCGTCTTACAGAGACTGGACTCTGTTTATCATGCAGCCTCCTCCGTCTTACAGAGACTGGACTCTGTTTATCATGCAGCCTCCTCCGTCTTACAGAGACTGGACTCTGTTTATCATGGAGCCTCCTCCGTCTTACAGAGACTGGACTCTGTTTATCATGCAGCCTCCTCCGTCTTACAGAGACTGGACTCTGTTTATCATGCAGCCTCCTCCGTCTTACAGAGACTGGACTCTGTTTATCATGCTGCCTCCTCCGTCTTACAGAGACTGGACTCTGTTTATCATGCAGCCTCCTCCGTCTTACAGAGACTGGACTCTGTTTATCATGCAGCCTCCTCCGTCTTACAGAGACTGGACTCTGTTTATCATGCAGCCTCCTCCGTCTTACAGAGACTGGACTCTGTTTATCATGCTGCCTCCTCCGTCTTACAGAGACTGGACTCTGTTTATCATGCAGCCTCCTCCGTCTTACAGAGACTGGACTCTGTTTATCATGCAGCCTCCTCCGTCTTACAGAGACTGGACTCTGTTTATCATGCAGCCTCCTCCGTCTTACAGAGACTGGACTCTGTTTATCATGCAACCTCCTCCGTCTTACAGAGACTGGACTCTGTTTATCATGCAGCCTCCTCCGTCTTACAGAGACTGGACTCTGTTTATCATGCAGCCTCCTCCGTCTTACAGACTGGACTCTGTTTATCATGCAGCCTCCTCCGTCTTACAGAGACTGGACTCTGTTTATCATGCAGCCTCCTCCGTCTTACAGAGACTGGACTCTGTTTATCATGCAGCCTCCTCCGTCTTACAGAGACTGGACTCTGTTAATCATGCAGCCTCCTCCGTCTTACAGAGACTGGACTCTGTTTATCATGCAGCCTCCTCCGTCTTACAGAGACTGGACTCTGTTTATCATGCATCCTCCTCCGTCTTACAGAGACTGGACTCTGTTTATCATGCAGCCTCCTCCGTCTTACAGAGAATGGACTCTGTTTATCATGCAGCCTCCTCCGTCTTACAGAGACTGGACTCTGTTTATTATGCAGCCTCCTCCGTCTTACAGAGACTGGACTCTGTTTATCATGCAGCCTCCTCCGTCTTACAGAGACTGGACTCTGTTAATCATGCAGCCTCCTCCGTCTTACAGAGACTGGACTCTGTTAATCATGCAGCCTCCTCCGTCTTACAGAGACTGGACTCTGTTTTTCATGCAGCCTCCTCCGTCTTACAGAGACTGGACTCTGTTTTTCATGCAGCCTCCTCCGTCTTACAGAGACTGGACTCTGTTAATCATGCAGCCTCCTCCGTCTTACAGAGACTGGACTGTTTATCATGCAGCCTCCTCCGTCTTACAGAGACTGGACTCTGTTTATCATGCAGCCTCCTCCGTCTTACAGAGACTGGACTCTGTTTATCATGCAGCCTCCTCCGTCTTACAGAGACTGGACTCTGTTTATCATGCAGCCTCCTCCGTCTTACAGAGACTGGACTCTGTTAATCATGCAGCCTCCTCCGTCTTACAGAGACTGGACTGTTTATCATGCATCCTCCTCTGTTTTACAGAGACTGGACTCTGTTAATCATGCAGCCTCCTCCGTCTTACAGAGACTGGACTCTGTTTATCATGCAGCCTCCTCCGTCTTACAGAGACCGGACTCTGTTTATCATGCAGCCTCCTCCGTCTTACAGAGACTGGACTCTGTTAATCATGCAGCCTCCTCCGTCTTACAGAGACAGGACTCTGTTTATCATGCAGCCTCCTCCGTCTTACAGAGACCGGACTCTGTTAATCATGCAGCCTCCTCCGTCTTACAGAGACCGGACTCTGTTTATCATGCAGCCTCCTCCGTCTTACAGAGACTGGACTCTGTTTTTCATGCAGCCTCCTCCGTCTTACAGAGACTGGACTCTGTTAATCATGCAGCCTCTTCCGTCTTACAGAGACTGGACTCTGTTTTTCATGCAGCCTCCTCCGTCTTACAGAGACTGGACTCTGTTAATCATGCAGCCTCCTCCGTCTTACAGAGACTGGACTGTTTATCATGCAGCCTCCTCCGTCTTACAGAGACTGGACTCTGTTTATCATGCAGCCTCCTCCGTCTTACAGAGACTGGACTCTGTTTATCATGCAGCCTCCTCCGTCTTACAGAGACTGGACTCTGTTTATCATGCAGCCTCCTCCGTCTTACAGAGACTGGACTCTGTTTATCATGCAGCCTCCTCCGTCTTACAGAGACTGGACTCTGTTAATCATGCAGCCTCCTCCGTCTTACAGAGACTGGACTGTTTATCATGCATCCTCCTCTGTTTTACAGAGACTGGACTCTGTTAATCATGCAGCCTCCTCCGTCTTACAGAGACTGGACTCTGTTTATCATGCAGCCTCCTCCGTCTTACAGAGACCGGACTCTGTTTATCATGCAGCCTCCTCCGTCTTACAGAGACTGGACTCTGTTAATCATGCAGCCTCCTCCGTCTTACAGAGACAGGACTCTGTTTATCATGCAGCCTCCTCCGTCTTACAGAGACCGGACTCTGTTAATCATGCAGCCTCCTCCGTCTTACAGAGACCGGACTCTGTTTATCATGCAGCCTCCTCCGTCTTACAGAGACTGGACTCTGTTTTTCATGCAGCCTCCTCCGTCTTACAGAGACTGGACTCTGTTAATCATGCAGCCTCTTCCGTCTTACAGAGACTGGACTCTGTTTTTCATGCAGCCTCCTCCGTCTTACAGAGACTGGACTCTGTTTATCATGCAGCCTCCTCCGTCTTACAGAGACTGGACTCTGTTTATCATGCAGCCTCCTCCGTCTTACAGAGACTGGACTCTGTTTATCATGCAGCCTCCTCCGTCTTACAGAGACTGGACTGTTTATCATGCATCCTCCTCTGTCTTACAGAGACTGGACTCTGTTAATCATGCAGCCTCCTCCGTCTTACAGAGACTGGACTCTGTTAATCATGCAGCCTCCTCCGTCTTACAGAGAATGGACTCTGTTTATCATGCAGCCTCCTCCGTCTTACAGAGACTGGACTCTGTTTATCATGCAGCCTCCTCCGTCTTACAGAGACTGGACTCTGTTTATCATGCAGCCTCCTCCGTCTTACAGAGACTGGACTCTATTAATCATGCAGCCTCCTCCGTCTTACAGAGACTGGACTCTGTTAATCATGCAGCCTCCTCCGTCTTACAGAGACTGGACTCTGTTAATCATGCAGCCTCCTCCGTCTTACAGAGACTGGACTCTGTTTATCATGCAGCCTCCTCCGTCTTACAGAGACCGGACTCTGTTTATCATGCAGCCTCCTCCGTCTTACAGAGACTGGACTCTGTTAATCATGCAGCCTCCTCCGTCTTACAGAGACTGGACTCTGTTTTTCATGCAGCCTCCTCCGTCTTACAGAGACTGGACTCTGTTAATCATGCAGCCTCTTCCGTCTTACAGAGACCGGACTCTGTTTTTCATGCAGCCTCCTCCGTCTTACAGAGACTGGACTCTGTTTTTCATGCAGCCTCCTCCGTCTTACAGAGACTGGACTCTGTTTTTCATGCAGCCTCCTCCGTCTTACAGAGACTGGACTCTGTTAATCATGCAGCCTCCTCCGTCTTACAGAGACTGGACTGTTTATCATGCAACCTCCTCCGTCTTACAGAGACTGGACTCTGTTTATCATGCAGCCTCCTCCGTCTTACAGAGACTGGACTCTGTTAATCATGCAGCCTCCTCCGTCTTACAGAGACTGGACTCTGTTTATCATGCAGCCTCCTCCGTCTTACAGAGACTGGACTCTGTTAATCATGCAGCCTCCTCCGTCTTACAGAGACTGGACTCTGTTAATCATGCAGCCTCCTCCGTCTTACAGAGACTGGACTCTGTTTATCATGCAGCCTCCTCCGTCTTACAGAGACTGGACTCTGTTAATCATGCAGCCTCCTCCGTCTTACAGAGACTGGACTCTGTTTATCATGCAGCCTCCTCCGTCTTACAGAGACTGGACTCTGTTTATCATGCATCCTCCTCCGTCTTACAGAGACTGGACTCTGTTTATCATGCAGCCTCCTCCGTCTTACAGAGAATGGACTCTGTTTATCATGCAGCCTCCTCCGTCTTACAGAGACTGGACTCTGTTTATTATGCAGCCTCCTCCGTCTTACAGAGACTGGACTCTGTTTATCATGCAGCCTCCTCCGTCTTACAGAGACTGGACTCTGTTAATCATGCAGCCTCCTCCGTCTTACAGAGACTGGACTCTGTTAATCATGCAGCCTCCTCCGTCTTACAGAGACTGGACTCTGTTTTTCATGCAGCCTCCTCCGTCTTACAGAGACTGGACTCTGTTTTTCATGCAGCCTCCTCCGTCTTACAGAGACTGGACTCTGTTAATCATGCAGCCTCCTCCGTCTTACAGAGACTGGACTGTTTATCATGCAGCCTCCTCCGTCTTACAGAGACTGGACTCTGTTTATCATGCAGCCTCCTCCGTCTTACAGAGACTGGACTCTGTTTATCATGCAGCCTCCTCCGTCTTACAGAGACTGGACTCTGTTTATCATGCAGCCTCCTCCGTCTTACAGAGACTGGACTCTGTTAATCATGCAGCCTCCTCCGTCTTACAGAGACTGGACTGTTTATCATGCATCCTCCTCTGTTTTACAGAGACTGGACTCTGTTAATCATGCAGCCTCCTCCGTCTTACAGAGACTGGACTCTGTTAATCATGCAGCCTCCTCCGTCTTACAGAGACAGGACTCTGTTTATCATGCAGCCTCCTCCGTCTTACAGAGACCGGACTCTGTTTATCATGCAGCCTCCTCCGTCTTACAGAGACTGGACTCTGTTAATCATGCAGCCTCCTCCGTCTTACAGAGACAGGACTCTGTTTATCATGCAGCCTCCTCCGTCTTACAGAGACCGGACTCTGTTAATCATGCAGCCTCCTCCGTCTTACAGAGACCGGACTCTGTTTATCATGCAGCCTCCTCCGTCTTACAGAGACTGGACTCTGTTTTTCATGCAGCCTCCTCCGTCTTACAGAGACTGGACTCTGTTAATCATGCAGCCTCTTCCGTCTTACAGAGACTGGACTCTGTTTTTCATGCAGCCTCCTCCGTCTTACAGAGACTGGACTCTGTTTATCATGCAGCCTCCTCCGTCTTACAGAGACTGGACTCTGTTTATCATGCAGCCTCCTCCGTCTTACAGAGACTGGACTCTGTTTATCATGCAGCCTCCTCCGTCTTACAGAGACTGGACTGTTTATCATGCATCCTCCTCTGTCTTACAGAGACTGGACTCTGTTAATCATGCAGCCTCCTCCGTCTTACAGAGACTGGACTCTGTTAATCATGCAGCCTCCTCCGTCTTACAGAGAATGGACTCTGTTTATCATGC
Source organism: Salvelinus alpinus (assembly GCF_045679555.1). Lineage (NCBI taxonomy): Eukaryota > Metazoa > Chordata > Actinopteri > Salmoniformes > Salmonidae > Salvelinus > Salvelinus alpinus. The sequence continues at coordinate 23,494,440 of NC_092093.1, read as the reverse complement.
AGCCTCCTCCGTCTTACAGAGACTGGACTCTGTTTATCATGCAGCCTCCTCCGTCTTACAGAGACTGGACTCTGTTTATCATGCAGCCTCCTCCGTCTTACAGAGACTGGACTCTATTAATCATGCAGCCTCCTCCGTCTTACAGAGACTGGACTCTGTTAATCATGCAGCCTCCTCCGTCTTACAGAGACTGGACTCTGTTAATCATGCAGCCTCCTCCGTCTTACAGAGACTGGACTCTGTTTATCATGCAGCCTCCTCCGTCTTACAGAGACCGGACTCTGTTTATCATGCAGCCTCCTCCGTCTTACAGAGACTGGACTCTGTTAATCATGCAGCCTCCTCCGTCTTACAGAGACTGGACTCTGTTTTTCATGCAGCCTCCTCCGTCTTACAGAGACTGGACTCTGTTAATCATGCAGCCTCTTCCGTCTTACAGAGACCGGACTCTGTTTTTCATGCAGCCTCCTCCGTCTTACAGAGACTGGACTCTGTTTTTCATGCAGCCTCCTCCGTCTTACAGAGACTGGACTCTGTTTTTCATGCAGCCTCCTCCGTCTTACAGAGACTGGACTCTGTTAATCATGCAGCCTCCTCCGTCTTACAGAGACTGGACTGTTTATCATGCAACCTCCTCCGTCTTACAGAGACTGGACTCTGTTTATCATGCAGCCTCCTCCGTCTTACAGAGACTGGACTCTGTTAATCATGCAGCCTCCTCCGTCTTACAGAGACTGGACTCTGTTTATCATGCAGCCTCCTCCGTCTTACAGAGACTGGACTCTGTTCATCATGCAGCCTCCTCCGTCTTACAGAGACTGGACTCTGTTAATCATGCAGCCTCCTCCGTCTTACAGAGACTGGACTCTGTTTATCATGCAGCCTCCTCCGTCTTACAGAGACTGGACTCTGTTAATCATGCAGCCTCCTCCGTCTTACAGAGACTGGACTCTGTTTATCATGCAACCTCCTCCGTCTTACAGAGACCGGACTCTGTTAATCATGCAGCCTCCTCCGTCTTACAGAGACTGGACTCTGTTTATCATGCAGCCTCCTCCGTCTTACAGAGACTGGACTCTGTTTATCATGCAGCCTCCTCCGTCTTACAGAGACTGGACTGTTTATCATGCATCCTCCTCTGTCTTACAGAGACTGGACTCTGTTAATCATGCAGCCTCCTCCGTCTTACAGAGACTGGACTCTGTTAATCATGCAGCCTCCTCCGTCTTACAGAGAATGGACTCTGTTTATCATGCAGCCTCCTCCGTCTTACAGAGACTGGACTCTGTTTATCATGCAGCCTCCTCCGTCTTACAGAGACTGGACTCTGTTTATCATGCAGCCTCCTCCGTCTTACAGAGACTGGACTCTATTAATCATGCAGCCTCCTCCGTCTTACAGAGACTGGACTCTGTTAATCATGCAGCCTCCTCCGTCTTACAGAGACTGGACTCTGTTAATCATGCAGCCTCCTCCGTCTTACAGAGACTGGACTCTGTTTATCATGCAGCCTCCTCCGTCTTACAGAGACTGGACTCTGTTTATCATGCAGCCTCCTCCGTCTTACAGAGACTGGACTCTGTTTATCATGCAGCCTCCTCCGTCTTACAGAGACTGGACTCTGTTAATCATGCAGCCTCCTCCGTCTTACAGAGACTGGACTGTTTATCATGCAGCCTCCTCCGTCTTACAGAGACTGGACTCTGTTTATCATGCAGCCTCCTCCGTCTTACAGAGACTGGACTCTGTTTTTCATGCAGCCTCCTCCGTCTTACAGAGACTGGACTCTGTTTATCATGCAGCCTCCTCCGTCTTACAGAGACTGGACTCTGTTTATCATGCATCCTTGCACTTTATTACAAATGCCAAGTCACTCACCCATCATTGCACATTGTACCAAATGGTAGGTTGGACCTCACTTTATCTATGCAGAAAGATACATTTGTATGTGTTCATCTACAAAGCCCTTTTGGGTAAACTCCCTCTTTACCTCTGTAGTCTGGTCTCCTTCACCACCAGCAGGTAAACTCCCTCTTTACCTCTGTAGTCTGGTCTCCTTCACCACCAGCAGGTAAACTCCCTCTTTACCTCTGTAGTCTGGTCTCCTTCACCACCAGCAGGTAAACTCCCTCTTTACCTCTGTAGTCTGGTCTCCTTCACCACCAGCAGGTAAACTCCCTCTTTACCTCTGTAGTCTGGTCTCCTTCACCACCAGCAGTTACCATACCCGGTCTGCTAGGTTGTTGCTACTTAAAGTCCCCAGGACATTCACAGTATTAGGCAAGACTGCCTTCTCTTCTTGTGCACCAGAGGCATGGAATGGTCTACAATCCATGCTTCATCTAGATATGTTAGTGCCACTGATTGAATTTAAAATATTGATGGGAGACTCTGTTACAGAGGAGTGTAAATGCTTTTTTTAGGCAGGATCATGTTGTTGTCTTGTAGTATGTTTTAATTCTGTAATGTATTGATTGTTGTATGTTTTAATTATGTAATGTATTGATTGTTGTATGTTTTAATTCTGTAATGTATTGATTGTTGCTGTCTTCTTAGCCGGGTCTCCCTTGAAAAAGAGACTCTGGGTCTCAATGGGCTTTTCCTGGTTAAATAAAGGTTAAATAAAAAATGTAATAACAGTAACACTGCAATTTGTTAACTCACTGATCAGTGTGTTTACAATGGAGAGAAATCACTGATAGTGCCTCTTTCCTCTCTCTATCAAGGTCCTGTTTTCAACATAGTTCAAAGCACCTTTAATTGGGCACTCATTTTGAACATAGGAGTTCAATAGTTCAATACACTTCTAATTGGTTATTAACCCAACTCCTTGTTCAGCCTTTTTGGCGTCTTTTCTGTTGTCATTTCGCAGTAAGAAAAATGACATTGAAAATATGTATTTTCCAGACTTTGATGTCAGGTGCATTTTGTAAAGCGCTGTGCTCTATGCTTAGTGGGTGACTTATAGGCTACTGTAAAGCGCTGTGCTCTATGCTTAGTGGGTGACTTATAGGCTACTGTAAAGCGCTGTGCTCTATGCTTAGTGGGTGACTTATAGGCTACTGTAAAGCGCTGTGCTCTATGCTTAGTGGGTGACTTATAGGCTACTGTAAAGCGCTGTGCTCTATGCTTAGTGGGTGACTTATAGGCTACTGTAAAGCGCTGTGCTCTATGCTTAGTGGGTGACTTATAGGCTACTGTAAAGCGCTGTGCTCTATGCTTAGTGGGTGACTTAAAGGCTACTGTAAAGCGCTGTGCTCTTGTGTAGGCTATACTGGTGGCTGCCTGGCTGCTATTTGTGGTTTTCCCCCCTATTTTTCTTCCCTCCTTTCAGATCAAAGTTTTGCCACAGCTAGCTACCATTAGCAACCACATCAGAGGGGTTGTACTGGGGTGGCTAAGCCCCTAGGGTTCCTTGCCCTCTGTGAGCTCATTCTAACAAACCCAGATGTTTTCTTTTCTTCATGCAAACACAGCAGATATGTTATCACTGCCATTAGAATGTGATAAGCTAAGAGGTCTGGTATTACTACAAAAACAGAGACATGGTAGGCCTGTTTAAGAGAAACACAATTGATGTGCGCTGACTCCCTGGAACCTAATGCCGATCTGTGCTGTGAGAATTCATACAGAGTCGACTGTCTTATTGTTTCACACTTTCACAATTGTTTCAGTTCTTAGTTGGATCGAATTCCGCTGTCAGGATGTGCAAGAGGAATATTTAGTTTTTTCTAGCGCCAGATTGTTCTGACCATAGGTTTTGATTGAATACAGCCCTCTTTTCTGGACCTTTTTCTATTAAATAAACCCACTTTTGGTCTAGAACTCATACAGTGTTGATGATGTTTTATCAAAGGGGAGTTAAGGGTGTAAACCATGTGACACGACACAGACAGACTCATGCCTATCAACACAAGTTGTGCAAACAAAGTTATCACAGGGGATTGTCATCATCCCACCCTCTTTCAAGCCCAGGCCAAACAACACACATATTTCTGTTTCCAACCGCTGCCAAAGCGTTCTATCCTCTGGTGATTTCCTGTAACTCCAGTAATCTGGAAAAACAGGAAATACGTTGTTGATAAAGTGACGGGCTGTCCTCAAATTGATACGTGACAGGCCCTATTTTTACTGTGCTGCTGGGGCGAGGCAGGCAGGGATACAGTTCAGGATAGAGGAGCAAAATGAAGTGGTGTGTGTGGCCTTAACCGCTCTGGGTTTCATCATACAACACACTGTGGACTGGGATACAGGAGTTGTAGGTCATGTAGGGGTAAACATGGAGAAAAACACACACACACACACACAAACACACACACACACACACACACACACACACACACACACACACACACACACACACACACACACACACACACACACACACACACACACACACACACACACACACACACACACACACACACACACACACACACACACACACACACACACACACACACAAAGGCACAGACATGTGCACCACTACACTAAAATGCCTGTCATGGGGTTCAGCACCATCCCCTAACCCGGAGTTGTACTGCAGTAGACATGTCTTCAGTGTCCCTGTCAGATGTGTAGAATTTCCCCCAAGGGGAATCTCAGCTACCATTCCAGACTGGGAATGCCGGCAGGAATGCCGCTGAATTCTTCACTCTGTATTTGTAATAAAAAAGGCTTCATTGAAGTCACGTCAGGGAAAAGGTTAGGAGCATCCCTAGTGACACCTTTCAGATGTTATTCAACTACTACTAGCTTTGTCCTTCTTTCAGTGATCCTTCTGCTATCAGATGAAATCGAGGGATGCGTTACAGTGACCAGTGTGTGTGCTGTGTTTGTATGTTTGAGGGTGTGTGTGTGTGTGTGTGTGTGTGTGTGTGTGTGTGTGTGTGTGTGTGTGTGTGTGTGTGTGTGTGTGTGTGTGTGTGTGTGTGTGTGTGTGTGTGTGTGTGTGTGTGTGTGTGTGTGTGTGTGTGTGTGTCTGTATGTATGTGTGTGTGCCTGATAAAGCACTTCGTGTGGAGTTTATCTGCAGGATGGCAGGGCATCGGGGGTCGAGTGAGAACAGCCCCCTGGGAAAATAGACACAAAAGACAGGTCAGATGTCAGAGAGGAAGGACAGAGTAAGAGTTAAGAGAAGGAGCAGTCCAATCCCTTTGGCAGTGTTCCCCTTTTTCACTTTCTTTTCTTTTCTTCTTTCCTTTCGTCCTAACCATATTTGAAATCGTCCTCACTTACCTGGTGTCATGTTTCAGCTGTACCTACCATCATTCTTACCCTTATCTTAGCCTTATGTTACCTCCAGAAGGCAATAATCATGGCTTTGATTGGCTAATTGTTATTTGATGAGCTAATTGTTGCTGCTCTCCGTCTCCTCAGCAGTGTGTGTTCTATGTTGTTCTCCCATTCAGATGCTGCCATTCCCCAGTCAGGTGGTGTATAATCGTGTGGGGAAGTGTGGCAGCAGGACGGTAGTCATCCTACTAAGGTTATTGGCAGAGAGACATCAGTTCAACCTGGTCTCCTCAGACATCCACAACAAGACACGCCTCACCAAACATGAACAGGTATGACACGCGTTACCAAGCATGAACGGGTAAAGATGGAGAAAGGGAGGGAGATAAGGAGGGAGATCGGTGGTGGTTGAGGGGGTGTGCTTTAAGGGTCAGAGATGGGAGGAGTGGGGAGCGTTGCCTTGTTGTATGATGACCGGAAGCAGGTCCCAATTACAGAATTGGCACGCAGGGGCACGTGCCCTGGGGCCCCCAACCTACAGGGGGCCCACAACCCATTTTTTTATGTTTGATAGCACATGATAGCAAAATGTGTGGAATTGCAGGAAATTAAGTTTAAAACTGCAAAATGTTCTCTCAGCCTCATGTCAAAATGTGTAGAATAGCAGTAAATGAGCTTTAAATCTGCAACATTTTATCTCAGCCTCATTGCAAAATGTGAACAAAAGCATGAAATGAGCTATAAAGCGGCAAATGTTTTCCCCTGCCCCATGGTAAAAACTGTAGAATTGCTGGAAATTAGCTTTAAAATTGCAACATTTAATCATGAATTAATCATGAAAATGAAAATTTTCTCTCTGCAACATGGCATTAGGACATCACTACCACAAGAAGTGGTGGTGATGTCCTAGTGCTATCACTTAAAGCTGTAACACAGCAAGCTACTGTATTGTCCTTCAGTCTTTCTAAGAACAGGCTGAAGGGCTGGGAAATGTATTTTTAGGATTTCCAAGAGCATCTTAAGGACATCAACACAGCATTTATAGAGGAAGTGCTGCGTGTGTTTAAAACCGCATTCCTCAGAAACAGGCTGTGTCATGGGAAATGCCAACACAAATTAAAACATTACTGAACGCTAGTCATTCTGCATGATCAAAAATAGGTATTTATTTCTCTCTCTGTCTTTCTCGCTCTGTCTTTCTCTCTCTGTCTCTGTCTCTCTCTCTGTCTCTGTCTCTCTCTCTGTCTTTCTCTCTCTATCTCTCTCTCTCTCTTGTCTTTCTCTCTCAATCTCTCTCTCTCTCTCTGACTCTCTCTCCCTCTCTTCATCTTCCTTTATTCTAGCCCTTCTATAAATTACACTTCCTGCCGCCTAACACCAACTTAAGCAGACTCTCAGACTCTTCATAGAGGAAGAGAATAATGGTGTATTCCTGTGTCATAGTCTATGTGGTAATGTTTCATATCCTCATAGGCCTTTTTTATCAGTGTGAAAGTGTGCTGTAGAAATCTTTTTATGTTTGAATGGTCAGTAGATGCTAAATATTCATAACCATTACTGGATTTTAAGTAAATATTTAATTAAAGCTAATATTGAAACAGGTAGTTTAAACATTCATCAAGCCGGAACGCTTGGCTGTACTAGAATTATTAAGCCTCTGAGAGAGAGAGAGAGAGAGAGAGAGAGAGAGAGAGAGAGAGAGAGAGAGAGAGAGAGAGAGAGAGAGAGAGAGAGAGAGAGAGAGAGAGAGAGAGAGAGAGAGAGAGAGAGAGAGAGAGAGAGAGAGAGAGAGAGAGAGAGAGAGAGAGAGAGAGAGAGAGAGAGAGAGAGAGAGAGAGAGAGAGAGAGAGAGAGAGAGAGAGAGAGAGAGAGAGAGAGAGAGAGAGTTTTTGAGTTTTTATAAAACCTTTATTTTCTACTCAATTATTAACATAAATAATGACACACTGCCTTTTCAGAAATGAAACAATAAATGTAATTCCTACTCAAAATAAATAAAATAAAAAAACAAAAGAACATATACATTCAACTTATTTCCTCAACAAAAAATAATTTCCCCTCCTCTACAAAACAAAGCACTCCTTCATATGCCCACTTCTCCTCAAATAATGGGAGATCTTTTACAGCTGAGAAGAACTCAAAATCCACTTTTATTCTTGCTTTCACTAATCCTTTAAAAACACATCTTATATCCTTCTCATATCCCGTGTCTATCTTATGTTTCCTACTCAAAAAAATTGACATCTTAGCTTGTCCCAAAATAAAATTGAACAGTTGACATTTTCTTTTCTGTTGCTTACTATATTGAAACCCCAAAATAAAAACATTGTTATTAAAAAACTCACCTACAGCTCTAAACAAAGACTCCAGTATTTCCAATAGAGGTTTTATCCTCTCACACTCCATAAAACAGTGAAAAATGGTTTCTCTTATATTACAAAAAGGACATCCATCTCTAACCTCTGAGTTAATGACAGATACAAAAGCATTAACTGCAATAATGCCATGTAAAACCCTCCATTGCATATCACCAGTACCCTTTTGTAACGGTGGTTTGTACAGTGCTCTCCATGCTGGCTTTACCTTGTCATCAATTCCCAATTTTACCCTCCATGGAGTGTCTTTTCTATTTTTCAATTTATCTTTATTTAACACCTTTACACACCCCCTATACAAGTCCTTCCCATTCACCTCATCCAAACCCACCTCCTCCAACCCTCTCAAATCCAACAATAAACCCTTTCTCTCTGACTCTGGGATATTTGGTGTAATCCCTAGTCTTGGAAATGCGACGTCTTCATCTTGTACCTTCTTCTCGTGGCTATTAAGCATTCCCCACTCTTCCTCTGACAGAGCCTTCCTGCAGCTCCCCAACATTTGTCCGACAATCCTTTCCGACCTCATCCCCAAATGTTCAGCCACCCGTCTTCCATCCATTAAGGCGGGCCCAGCCATGGCCATTAACTGTTTTAAGGTGATTATTTTGCCCTTCACCAGAATCTTGGAGAAATGTGGAACAGCTGCAGTTGTACAATCCAGTCTTGCCCCATACACCAGCGGTTCCTCCAACAGCCAATGCACTGACTCCGCTGAATTTCGTCTGGACACCTTCATTATGCTCCACACTCTGAGAAGGCCTCTGTAAAACGGAGGTACTCCCTCCCTAGAAATCTGTCTACTATCAACCAAAAATAAAGCCTTCTTTAATCCTAATCCTCCAACCCTCTGTAATACAAGACCTGCCACCCCTCTCCACACCACATTTTCCGGTCCATAAAGCAACCTTTGAATAAACTGAAACCGGAAAGCAGCAGCTCTACTAGCAAGATGTACAAGACCTTGTCCCCCCTCCTCTTTTGATAAATACAAAACACTTTGTGGAACCCAATGATATTTATCCCAAAAGAAATCCACAATAATTGCCTGTATCTTAGCCAGAAGGCCAGATGGTGGTTCTAAAACAGACAACCGATGCCACAGTGCAGAGGCAATCACATTATTAACTATAATAGTGCGCCCCCTATATGACATACGAGATAATAACCAACGCCATCTCCTCATCCTCCCTTCCACCATTTCAACCACCCCACTCCAATTCTTTTCCATAGTCCCCTCATCTCCTAGGTACACTCCAAGATACTTAAAACCTCCCTTACACCATTCTAGCCCCCCTGGCAAAGCCATGATCCCTCCAGCCCATTTCCCAATCTGTAAAGCACAACTCTTTTCCCAATTTACCTTTGCAGAGGATATTCCCCTAAAACGATCAACCATTATACTCAAACTATCCACCTCCGCTTGATTTTTCACTAACACAATTACATCATCAGCATAGGCTGAGAGACGAATAGGAGGAATATCCTCTGAAAGGTACACCCCTTCAATGCGACTTCTAATGCTATTTAGTAGTGGCTCTATAGCAATGGCATACAACATCCCTGACAAAGAACATCCCTGCCGAATACCTCTACACACTTTAAAAGGAGCACTCAAACCACCGTTAACTTTCAATACACTTTCAATGTCACCATATATCACCTTTATCATGGCAATAAAACCCGAGCTGAACCCAAACGCCTCAAGCGTGTGCCATAAATATTTATGTTCAACTCGGTCAAATGCCTTTTCCTGATCAATTGAAATTAGACCAGCATCCAACCCAATAGCCTTAGAGACGTCCAAAAAATCACGAATCAGAGAAATGTTATCCCCTATCTGCCTGCCAGGAACACAGTAGGACTGGTCCGTATGTATGATTTGCCCCATCACCTCCCTCAGCCTGTTGGACAAAGCCTTTGACAATATCTTATAATCAGTGCACAATAAAGCCACCGGCCTCCAGTTCTTCACCTCCCTAGGGTCACCCTTTTTGGGCAATAGGGTGAGGACAGCCCTTCTGCAGCTTATTGGTAGTAACCCTCCGGTTAAACTATCATTAACTACTGCTAGCCAATCTTCTCCCAACATAGCCCAAAAAGACTTAAAAAAGTCAACGGGAAGCCCATCAATGCCTGGTGCCCTTCCATTTTCCATGCCTTTTAATGCAGTGTATAACTCCTGCAAAGACAACGGTTGCTCCAGCTCAACCTGAGCTTCTGCAGCCACCTTTGGGAGCCCATCAAAGAACTGTTGTGTCACTGTTTTATCCTCTTTGTACTCACACTTATAGAGCTCAGCATAGAACTCTACTGCCCTCTTTCTAATTTCACTCGGGCTAGTGAGCTCTTGTCCAACAGCTGATTTGAGACAATGAATAATTTTTCTTTGTCCATTCTTTTTCTCTAAACCAAAGAAAAACTTGGATGAGGCATCCATTTCAGATATTCCCTGAAACTTACTTCTCACCAATGCCCACTGTGCTCTGATACCCAGCAGGTCTGCCAATGCAGCTTTTCTCTTCTTGAGGGCCTGAGTATGGCCTCGATCTCCTGTGGTCTCAACCAACGTCATGAGTTCCACTATTTCAACCTCTAAGGCTTTCATTGATCCGGTGATATCCTTGGTGACATTCCTCGTGTATTGATTACAGAATTGTTGAATCTGGATTTTCCCTATATCCCACCACTGTTGAAGTGATATAAAACTGGCCTTTTGAGACCTCCACCTCTCCCACAAAAAACTGAAACATTTCCTGAAATGAGCATCACTCAATAAAGTTGTATTAAAATGCCAGTATGCACTTTTGGGTTTTACATCATTAATGAACACCACCTCTGTTATTAAACAATGATCAGAAAATCCCACTGGGGTTATCACATTTGATTTACAAACCTGAGATTGATGCTCAAAACAATAAAACCTATCTAACCTAGCCATAGAAATGATGTTCTCTCTCACATGCGCCCAGGTGTACTGCCTTGTTCCTCCATTTTGACTCCGCCAAATATCACACAATTCATGTGTTACAATAAGGCGTTTTAAAAGAGTCCTTGAGGCTATATGAGGTTCTTGGTGATTTCTATCTAAATCGCTGACTGTGCAGTTGAAATCCCCAGCAATAAATAAATAATCCTCTTTATTACATTTCTCAATGGTATTTGATAATGTCTCTAAAAAACATACCCTCTCAACTGTCACCACTGGGGCATATACATTTATCAGACACATAGTGATGTTTTCATACCTTGCTCTGACTTTTAATAACCTCCCCTCAACTATCTCCTCAATCTCATAAGACAAAGGCAAAAACCCTTTTGAGAACAAAATAGCCACCCCCCCACTTTTTGAGTTTTTATGACTACACACCACTGTCCCACCCCACTCCTTTTGCCACATGACTTCATTTTCCAAATTACTATGCGTTTCTTGTAGAAAAATTATGTCACTTCCCTTTCCCCTAATTAACTCATACACCATGGCTCTTTTTTTACCATCTCTTGCCCCATTTACGTTTAAAGAAGAAATCTTAAAACTGCTCATGGATGAAAAAAATATACAGATGATGATACAGCCACCACATCTCTTTACAGAGTTAAAACTGCAACTGAACTCTTTCATTTTCTTTCGAATTTACATCACTTATCACTCTCGTGACCACTTTCTTGAGTCTAGCAATTTCAGGGCTTTTCAACCCTCCTCCTGTAATTTTTGACATCAGAAACTTTGCTGATTCAATAAACAATTCACTTTCAGGGAAAAAATCAGTTACTTTGTAATCCTGCATATATTTCTTCCCTTTTGTCAACTTCAGAAATTGACGTATCTTCTCAATTCCATATCTCCCTTCTATCTCATTTGTCTCGCTACATTGTTGTGACGCGTCAGAAGACTCACTCTCGCTATCCTCCCCAGAAGAAAACTCTACCATCTCTACCACTTGTTCATCTTCAACTGATTTATCACTCTCTACCTTTCTCTTAGAACTAGACCCTTCACCCCCCCTTACGTTCTTCCTTTTACTCCTAGGTATTTTGAAAACATCTGCTTCTTTTTCCGTTATTTCAATCTCCTCTTGCCCTTCAATTTCATTTTCCAGCACCACCTCAGCGACGGCAGTCGCAATCTCACCACCTGTTTCCCCTCCCTCTTTGTTCTGATCTACCACAATTTCCACCTTATCCACAATGCCTTCTTCTCCTACTTTTCCAACCACATCTGCCCACCTTCTCCCTTCCCCTGCACCCTTAGCATTTTCATCCCTTCGCGGTGGTGCGTTATTTGCACCAGCACTATAACTACTACCGGTCTCAGCGCGCTCATTCTCGGGACAACTGCGCACCAAATGCCCCTCTCTTCCACAACCAAAACATTTCATTGATTCAGTCGAAGCGTAAAATACATAATCAAATCCATCAATCTTAAAACTGAACGCTAAATTCAGTTCATCTACGTCCTTTTTTAAGATCATATGCACTTGCCTCCTATGAGACACGACATGTTTCAGCAACGGAGATTTGCATCCAAAAAGAACCTTCTTTATTGTAGATACGATTTGACCATGACGCGCTAACTCTCGCTCCAGCACTTCATCTCTAACAAAAGGTGGCACGTTAGAAAGTATCACTTTTTTCGCCGGATTCATAAGCGGAAATACCTGCGTCTGTGTTTCCCGCAACACCACACCCGTCTCGACTATTTTATTCACCTTTTCAATAGAATCTAAGAATATCACTACAGCGCTATTCATCCTTGAGGCTGATTTGATGCTATCATACCCAATGATAGCACCCACCGCAAGACTACATTCTTCTACTGAACAGCCAGCCGCGGCTGGAATCTTCACTCCATTCCTTCGACTAAGTTTTTCATACTCCAAACCTCCACGAGTGGCCATTCCAACCCGCCCCACCCGCTGGTTGTGCCCTCGCGACAAACAAACAACCTCAAACTATCCCACCACCCCTATACTTTCTTATTAATATTTAGAAAAAATACCCTTAAACCAACTAACCTAATCAATATATATATATTTACATACCAACACCCAATAGAGTGAAAAGAAATCCAGTCGCTCTCACAATCACTCCTGCTTGACGACTCACTCCCAGCATGCACTCCGAAGAGAGAGAGAGAGAGAGAGAGAGAGAGAGAGAGAGAGAGAGAGAGAGAGAGAGAGAGAGAGAGAGAGAGAGAGAGAGAGAGAGAGAGAGAGACCCTATAGAGGTAATGGGTCAGGGGTCATGTAGGCCAAGGTTTTTTTTTTTTCTGTCTGAGGTTCTTATTGTCACTGAGTGTACTGAACATGTAACAGGCATGTTTTCCTACGGGGTCTTTGAATTCCCCTAATTCTCTTTAGAGAATAGTCTTTGCACTGGAATATTTGGTGACATATGTATTGCAAGGTATTGCATACCTCATTTAGTTTCTTTGTAGTATGCAAGTGTAATTCAGCAGGGGAGAATGTAACAGGGTTGGTTATGTTTCCACTTGCCTCTAAAGAAATGTGTATTTGATGTTCAAGCATTCTTATTGGTTAGTTCAACTCTGATGACAATAAGGGGTGTTGTGATTGGCCCCGCTTGCAGATAGGGGGAGATCGCGAACGTCAGGTCTTCCCAGTATGAAAATGTGATGCGAGGGGTAGGTCACGTTCTGAATACTGTTTTCTATTTTCTATTTTACAATGTGTACAAATTTGCTGTACGTTACTGATTTTATACATGTGTGGTTATATGGTACCTGTTAGGGATTGAGGGGCTTTCTGGGATGTGCTTTGGCATATGATTGCTGTAAATAATTGTGTTAGCTAGCATACACCGATGTCATGGTCACATAAGCCACGGCTAACACAGTTGTCTTCATGCTACAGATTTTGCCATCGACAGCCATCATCACTGTTAAGTCCTGCACAACTAACGTGCTGTTTCCCATTTAACCACAGGTATTTACACATGTTATATTTTGTATTGTATTTTTGTATTTTGTTCACCCAGTATGAAAATGTGATGCGAGGGATTTTGCCATCGACAGCCATCATCACTGTTAAGTCCTGCACAACTAACGTGCTGTTTCCCATTTAACCACAGCAGAAATAAATGATGCTCAACTGGGACCACTGGCCGAAGTGATTTATTATTTTAAAACACAACGCATGGAGAGTACACTATACATCTGTTACACATGTATAAAATCACATGTATAATATTATAATTTGTTATTATAATCAAATTATATTATATTACACATGTATAAAATCAGTAACGTACAGCAAATTTGTACACATTGTAAAATAGAAAATAGAAAACAGTATTCAGAACGTGACCTACCCCTCGCATCACATTTTCATACTGGGAAGACCTGACGTTCGCGATCTCCCCCTATCTGCAAAAAGAGGGAGAGAGACAGAGAGAGAGAGAGAGAGAGAGAGAGAGATGCTCAACATGAGCTCCTTATATATTTGATTTTTTTGGTTTTTAGAATGAGATAAACACTCTAATCGAAGAAGAATTCCAGACAAGAAGTGATGAACAACAACTCTATACATTCAGAATAGAAAAAAAAGTAACTTTGCGCCTCAAGTTAAGAAGTTTTGAGTCTAGCTAGCTAGCTACACAACAAAGACCCAGCCAGCAGACTAACAAGCTAGCCATAAGAAACGAGCTAGAACAAACCTAGCAAGGTCAGTTAATACAACTACATCAAACGACCAAACTGAGTGAGTAAACCAAAAAGGAGCACGGACTAACTGTAAACATATCTTCAGTCTTTTGTGTGAGGATTTTTCACTATTTTTGCTGTTTTTTGAAAGTAGCGCGAACAGCAGACGAACAAATCGGTTGCCATGGCAACGGGGCAGCAGAACAGCGCAGCAGTAGCGGTAGTAGCAGAGCGCACAGACACCATGTCCACACTCCCCCTCAGCGCAGAATCCATTCTCTACCCAAAAAAGGTCAAAAATGACACAATGAGGAAAGCTTTCAAACAGAAACTACTAGAGAAGAGGCCAGAAACCCTTTTTGCAGACCTCTACAAAAACGGTGACGTGAGTAATCTCATCTTCCTCACTGACCAGCCAAATGCATGGCGCTCAGCAGTCTGCTCTCACTACCCATGCATAAAGAAAGAGGGAATCTGTAATGGGTGGAAGCTGAAAATCAAAGAGACAGACGACCCTGACAGCACCATGATAACAATCAACCTCTACAAGACTGGGACTGTCATGGTGCAAGGTAACATCAGGCTGTTTGAAACAGACTTTCAGACCATTAAGGAGAGAGCGGAGAGAGAGAAGGACACCACCAGTGACATGCCCTCCCACAAGACAAACTCCACCAGCACCACCCTCACCCCTACCCTCCCCACCCAAAAAGGCACATCCAGCACCTCTCTTCCCACCATAGTGGAGGACACGCCCCAGGAGGAGAGCGACCCCCTCAGTGCAGAGCAGGCTCAGGCCCTCCTCACCACCATGGCTGCCATGAGGGATGAGTTCACCAAACTGGAGGGGGAGGTGGTCCTGCTCAGGGAGAGCGTGAGCAAACAGCAACCAGACAACCACACCTTAGAGGAGCTCCTAACCAAGGTGAGGACAGAGCAGGACAGCAGCCTTGCAACACAGCTGAAAGAGGTTCAGCAAGAGAGAGACGGACTCAAGAGAGAGCTGGCTGATCTAACAAAGGAGGTGAGAGAGCTCCAAAAAGACAGGCAGAGCAGCAATAAGGAGCTGACCGCACTAAGAGAGGAGCTGCAGGAGAGAAAGAGAGCAGAGGACAGGCTGCAGGAGCAGATAGATCACCACCCTATGACCTGCCCTCACACAGCAGAGGAGCCCAGCTCAACCAGCCAGACTTCCCCAGCCCTGGCTGCTGCACCCCTCCTCCCCAACCCACAGAACAGCCTCCCACTGACAGTGGCACCCACACAGACCAGCCACACCCCAGCTCCAACACCCACCAGCCCCCCCTCTGCCCCCCCCAGTCCAGAAGAAACACTGGCTGACATCGTCCTGTTAATGGACTCAAATGGGAAGTATGTTCAGGAGAAGAAACTTTTCCCTAGACACAAAACGAGAAAGGTGTGGTGCCCAACAACGCAAAGTGCCATGGAGCTGCTTGATAAGAACCATCTCGGGTCGCCAAGCCACATAATCATACATACCGGAAGCAACGACCTGCGTGCTCAGCAGGAGAGGGTGGCGACTTCACTACGGGGAGTGATTGAGAAGGCCTCCGCAATCTTCCCCAACTCAAGAATCATAGTGTCAACCCTTCTACAGAGGAGGGACTTCCACCCTGCCACAATCCAAAGAATAAACGCCAGCCTCTCCCGGGACTGTGCCCTGCGACCCAATGTACACCTGGCCCACCATCCCACCCTCGATCTGGACTGTCTCTATGACCATGTTCACCTGTACAGGGAGACAGTCCCCATCCTTGCCAAGACTCTCAAGGACGTCGCTCTAAACCGCAGCCCGACCTCTCCACCCAGGAACAGCGGAGCAATCTCCACCCCGCCGAGATCACCGAGACAACATCCCGGACCAGCACCCTGGACCCCCCAGCCACGACCACAGCACCACCAACCTCAATGCCCACCACAGCCAGCGCAGCACAGACCACCCCAGCCCAGCTTCAGAGCCACCCAGATGAGGCCTACCACCCCCCTCCTCCCCACCGCAGACCCACACCTGGAGGAGCCACAGCCCAGCAGGCAGAGCTACGCACAGGCTGTGAGAGGAGCAACTGGCCCAGCCCCCACCAACCAAATGAGTGACATTAAACAAATGCTGAGTCTACTATGCTCACATGTGATGGGCCGAGGGTCATGGTAAGATGAGCACAAGAACTCCACCATTCTCACACTACATCCACCCAAGTGGCATGACACAAATTCTATCTTAAATGATAAACAAATCACATTTGCAAAATAAGAGTTTACTTTAATTGAAAAATCCTATTTTAATGGTTCTTCTTGGATTGTGAGTGTTTGTCTCATTTTGAAAGGTAAGGAAAAGAGAAAAAAAAAGTTATGAAGTCTTTTTACGTTGCATGTTGGAATATACAAGGATTGAAGTCCTCTGCTTTTGGGCTAAAGAGCAGAAACCCAGACTTCCTGAAAGAAATTGATGATGTTGATATTGTAGTACTACAGGAAACATGGTGCAGAGGTGATGTTTCCACTGGCTGTCCACTAGGTTATAGGGAGATAATCATACCATCCACTAAATTAAAAGGAATCAAACAGGGCAGAGACTCAGGGGGAATGCTAATATGGTATAAATCTGAACTAATTAATTCAATCGAATTGATCAAAACAGGAGAATTCTTTATCTGGTTAAAAATCAACAAGGAGGCTATCTTGACAGATAAAAACGTCTTCCTCTGTGCCACATACATTCCCCCCTCAGAGTCACCCTACTTCAACGAAGAGAGCTTCTCCATTCTAGAGGGAGAGATTAGTCACTTTCAGGCCCAAGGCAACGTACTGGTCTGTGGAGACCTGAATGCTAGAATAGCAGAAGAACAAGACACTATTAACAGTCATGGGGATAAACACCTACCAGGAAGCAATAACCTTTCCCTCCCCACATACCCCCACAGAAACAACTATGACAAAGTGAAAAACAAAAATGGATTACAGCTCCTGAGGCTCTGTCGAACACTGGGTCTGTACATAGTCAATGGCAGGCTGAGAGGAGACTCTTTTGGTAGGTACACATACAGCTCATCCCTTGGCAGCAGCACTGTAGACTACTTCCTCACCGACCTAAACCCAGAATCTCTCAGAGCCTTCACAGTCAGCCCACTAACACCTCTCTCAGACCACAGTAAAATCACAGTGTATCTGAGAAGAGCAGAACCCAACCAAGAAGCATCATGGCCCAATAAACTACATGGTACTAAACAAGCCTATAGATGGAGTGCAAACAGTACAGACATCTACCAAAAAGCAATTAGTAGCCAAAAAATACAATCTCTCCTGGACAACTTTTTAGCCTTAACATTCTCCTTCAGCAATGAAGGTGTAAATTTGGCCGTTAGGAACATAAACTTTATATTTGACAAATTAGCCTCCTTGGCTAATCTAAAGAAGCATAAGAGCAAACCAAAAATAACAGATAATGAAAAATGGTTTGATAATGATTGCAAAAATCTAAGAAAGTCATTGAGAAATATATCTAATCAAAAACACAGAGAACCAGACAACAAAAATATACGCCTTCAATATGGGGAAACACTGAAGCAATACAAACGCACCCTAAGAACAAAAAAGGAACAGCACATTAGAAATCAGCTGGATGGAATTGAGGAATCCATAGAATCAAACCACTTCTGGGAGAATTGGAATAAATTAAACAAACCTCATCATGAGGAGTTGGCTATCCAAAATGGGGATATGTGGAGAAATCACTTTGCAAACCTCTACAGCAATATAACAAAGAGCCCAGAACAAAAAGATATACAAGAAAAATTACAAATCCTTGAATTAGCAGTCAAAGACTATCAGAATCCTGTGGATACCCCAATTACAGAAGAAGAATTATTGGAAAAAATATGCAATCTCCAACCCAAAAAGGCCTGTGGTGCTGATGGGATCTTAAATGAAATGATCAAATATACAGACCACAAATTCAAATTGGCTATACTCAAACTCTTCAACATTATCCTCACTGCAGGTATTTTCCCCGATATTTGGAACCAGGGACTGATCACACCAATCTATAAAAATGGAGACAAATTTGACCCAAATAATTACAGAGGAATATGCGTTAACAGCAACTTGGGGAAAATTCTCTGCAGTATTATAAATAGCAGACTACATCATTTCCTTGACGAACACAACGTCCTGAGCAGAAGCCAGATTGGATTTCTAAAAAATTATCGTACAACTGACCACATTTACACCCTCCACACTCTAATTGATAAACAAGTTAACCAAAACAAAGGCAAAATCTACTCGTGTTTTGTAGATTTCAAGAAAGCATTTGATTCAATTTGGCACGAAGGTCTTTTTTATAAACTAATAGAAAGTGGTATTGGAGGGAAAACATATGATTTTATTAAATCAATGTACACTAAAAACAAATGTGCGGTTAAAATTGGCAACAAGCAAACAGACTTATTCTCTCAGGGGCGGGGAGTGAAACAGGGCTGCCCAATAAGTCCAACATTATTTAACATCTACATTAATGAATTGGCAAAAACATTAGAAGAATCGGCAGCACCTGGTATCACCCTACACAACACTGAAATCAAGTGTCTGCTGTACGCAGATGACCTGGTGCTGCTGTCTCCCACTAAAGAGGGGTTACAGCAACACCTAGATCATCTTCACAGGTTCTGTCAGACTTGGGCTCTGACCGTTAACCTAAAAAAAACAAATATAATGATATTCCAAAAAAGGTCCGGAAATAAGGATGACAAATATAAATTCTATTTGGACACAGTTCTATTAGAACACACCAAAAACTACACATATCTAGGACTAAATATCAGCAACACAGGTAGCTTTCACATGGCTGTGAATGAGCTGAGAGACAAAGCAAGAAGAGCATTCTATGCCATTAAAAGGAACATCAAAATTGAAATTCCAATTAGAATCTGGCTCAAAATTTTTCAATCAGTTATAGAACCAATTGCTCTATATGGCAGTGAGGTATGGGGTCCACTCTCTAATAATGAATTTACTAAATGGGACAAACATCCAATTGAAGTATTGCATGCAGAGTTTTGCAAGACTGTATTGCAAGTACAAAGAAAAACTCCAAATAACGCATGTAGGGCAGAATTGGGCCAATATCCCCTCCTCATTCGAATAGAAAAAAGAGCCATCAAATTTTACAACCATCTAAAAACAAGTGACCCTAAAACATTCCATCACACAGCTCTACAATGTCAAGAGATGAAACCAGAGAAGAGTCCCCTCAGCCAGCTGGTTCTGAGGCTCAGTTCACCAACCCAAACCAACCCCACAGAGCCTCGGGACAGCCCTCAGAAAATCTGGCCCAACCAAATCATCACAAAACAAAAAGAAAAATATATAACCTATTGGAAAGACACCACAAAAAATCAAAGTAAACTTCAATGCTATTTGGCTCTAAACAGACAGTACATGGTGGCAGACTATCTGACCACTGTGACTGATAGAAAACTGAGGAAAACATTGACTAGGTACAGACTCAGTGAGCACAGTCTGGCTATAGAGACCGGTCGTCACAGACAAACCTGGCTGCCCAGAGAGGACAGGCTGTGCTCACTCTGCTCCAGGGGAGAGGTAGAGACAGAAGTGCATTTCCTACTACACTGTGACAAATACTCAGACCTAAGAGCATATTTCTTTCCCAAAATTATAATTCAATACAAAGAATTTGAAACTATAAAAGATGAAGAAAAATTCAAATATTTATTGGGTGAAAAGCCAAAATGTGCAGTTTTGGCAGCCAAATATGTGTCCTCCTGCCACAGCCTGAGGGACAGCCAGTGAAAAATGCAAAGTAATGTTGATAATATTTCCCATTTAGCTTAGTTTTGTTTTGTCTTTCGTACCAGGTCATGTGTCTTCTCAGTCATGTTGAGACTGGTCTACTACTGTTGCTTTAATGTATTGTTGTTCTGATTAATATTGTTGTTGTAGCTGTTATTAATGGTAATCCCATGTCCACTACTACTATTATTATTGCTGTTAGTACCACCATTTATTTATATATAAATATATATATATTTTGTGTATATATATACATATATATTTTATTTAAATTTTTCGATATGTATACTTTGACAATGTAAGTAATAATAACTTGCCATGTCAATAAAGTCAATTGAATTGAATTGAATTGAATTGAGAGAGAGAGAGAGAGAGAGAGAGAGAGAGAGAGAGAGAGAGAGAGAGAGAGAGAGAGAGAGAGAGAGAGAGAGAGAGAGAGAGAGAGAGAGAGAGAGAGAGAGAGAGAGAGAGAGAGAGAGAGAGAGAGAGAGAGAGAACACCTCTGTCTATGGTCCACTAACACGTCCTCTTAGAGTAGCTGTGCGTGTGTGTGTGTTGACTTATGCAGATCCAGATGCATGCTGTCTAAGTTTAGAGATGCTGGTCTCCTTAGCTCCAGTCTGGCTGGGGACTAGAGTGTTGGACCATTATCCTTTGGCTCAGCCAGTGGCCTGCTAATGCATTTGCCCAGAACCGAGTGTCCCAGCCAGGGTAGCCAAACAGGTTAAGGTCCCCTACCCTTTGGAGCCCTGTGGAGCCCTATGTACCCACATCTTATAGTGACCTGTCTGTCTCTCTCTATAGCCAGACTACAAGACCTGAGAGAGAGAGATGGCTTTATTTTAGCTTGGTCAGAAATAGCAACACAGCTTTTCTGTGAGTTTCTCTGTGTTGCTGTGTGGTGCTATGTTCTCTCTCTCACCAAATATGTTACACAGCAAACAAACGCAGCTCTGCCATGGACCCCATGTTCCTGAATACTAGCTACCACGGATATTAAAACATTGAAATGGTCCGTCCCGGCTTGGAGTAGCAGACTTTAAATAGGTGGAAGGTTTTAAGGGAGAAGTGAGGGGGGTGTGGAGGGGTGAGGTGGAGAGGTGAGGGGGGTGGGGGTGGGGGTGGGGTGTGTTGAGGGACATATGCAGTAGCAATAGCAGAAAAGTTTAGTATGTTTACACTAGCCCAGTCCCAGTTGTCTGCGGAGCCCAACCAGGAAGCCTATAAGGCACAGCCTTCAATCAGGAAGAGAGGGGGGGGGCATCAAATATTTCTGGAATCCCAGACTATCCTCCTCTTTGTCTTTCTTCCTCTCCCCTTTCTTCCTCTACTCACCTCCCTTCATGAATGAGAGGGGGGTTGTGTGTGTGTGTGTGTGTGCGTGTGTGTGTGTGAGTGTGTGTGTGTGTGTGTGTGTGTGTGTTTGGCCTTCCCTATACCCATTAAATCAACCAAAACATGTTTAGGGTGCAGGGAGAGGTGATGGGGTGTAGTGGGGGGTATAAGCTTTGGGCTAATTGGTCTGCAAGTCAGCAGAATGTAGCTTTTTCTGTATGGAGAGAGAGTGTGAGAGAGAGAGAGAGAGAGGAGGGGCTGTCAAATTCTCGTGTGACTGGGGCCTCAGATAGCCTGTCCAAACAGACTAGGAGTGACATCACAGTTTCTCATTGATGTTTATGGAGCAGCAGCATTTCATTCCAAACACAGTGTCAAAATATGTCCCAAAAGATTTATAACTGTTGATTGTAGGCATATGAACCATAATGCTATCACACTAGATAACAAATGGCTATATAACAAGTCGCAATAGATATCAAGGCCTCCATGTTTTTCCTTCAGTTTATTGAGTAATGCTGGTGACCTCAGCCAAGGTTATGACAGGGTCAGCCTTCAGTATTTAGAGGGTTGTTAGCCACCCCACCTTCATTTCCCTGTCCCACCTGTCCCATCTCCACCCCCAGGGGTCAGGGCCAGGTGTGACCCCCACCATGGAGCTCACCTGGGGTACAGGTCCGAACCTGTCTCTTGATGCAGACCTGGGGAACCACCGAGGTGAAGAACATCCACCTAGGCTGGGATGATATGGAACACAAAACTGTAAATTATCATGTTTTACATATGATATGAACAGTACACAGTGCGAACATTTCATTGTTCCAATTGGTTTTCTCTGCTAGTCGTTTCACAGAATGAAACCTGAGGACAGTGTTTTGGGTAGATGTCGTTTTCAGAAAGTCCTGGCTATCACCAGCACACTAGAACCAGATATACAGATGGGCTTTATCAACAGGGAGACCCACTGAGGGATAACATAACATGTGGTGTGGTTTAGCTGCTATCATTAATGTAATAATGGGAGATGAGGGGATTGGGGATCTCGCTCCAGCCTGTATGACGTCAGGTTCTGACCCAGTGGACAGGTGGTCTACAACATGATGATGTTGTCAGGTTCTGACACAGTGGACGGGGGGTCTCCAACATGATGATGTTGTCAGGTTCTGACCCAGTGGACAGGTGGTCTCCAACATGATGATGTTGTCAGGTTCTGGCACAGTGGACAGGGCGTCTCCAACATGATGATGTTGTCAGGTTCTGACACAGTGGACGGGGGGTCTCCAACATGATGATGTTGTCAGGTTCTGACACAGTGCACGGGGGGTCTCCAACATGATGATGTTGTCAGGTTCTGACACAGTGGACGGGGGGTCTCCAACATGATGATGTTGTCAGGTTCTGACACAGTGGACGGGGGGTCTCCAACATGATGATGTTGTCAGGTTCTGGCACAGTGGACAGGGGGTCTCCAACATGATGATGTTGTCAGGTTCTGACACAGTGGACAGGTGGGTCTCCAACATGATGATGTTGTCAGGTTCTGACACAGTGGACAGGGGGTCTCCAACATGATGATGTTGTCAGGTTCTGACACAGTGGACAGGGGGTCTCCAACATGATGATGTTGTCAGGTTCTGACACAGTGGACAGGGGGTCTCCAACATGATGATGTTGTCAGGTTCTGACACAGTGGACAGGGGGTCTCCAACATGATGATGTTGTCAGGTTCTGACACAGTGGACAGGGGGTCTCCAACATGATGATGTTGTCAGGTTCTGACACAGTGGACAGGGGTCTCCAACATGATGATGTTGTCAGGTTCTGACACAGTGGACAGGGGTCTCCAACATGATGATGTTGTCAGGTTCTGACACAGTGGACAGGGGGTCTCCAACATGATGATGTTGTCAGGTTCTGACACAGTGGACAGGGGGTCTCCAACATGATGATGTTGTCAGGTTCTGACACAGTGGACAGGGGTCTCCAACATGATGATGTTGTCAGGTTCTGACACAGTGGACAGGGGGTCTCCAACATGATGATGTTGTCAGGTTCTGACACAGTGGACAGGGGTCTCCAACATGATGATGTTGTCAGGTTCTGATACAGTGGAAGGGGGGTCTCCAACATGATGATGTTGTCAGGTTCTGACCCAGTGGACAGGTGGTCTCCAACATGATGATGTTGTCAGGTTCTGACACAGTGGACAGGGGGTCTCCAACATGATGATGTTGTCAGGTTCTGACACAGTGGACAGGGGGTCTCCAACATGATGATGTTGTCAGGTTCTGGCACAGTGGACAGGGGGTCTCCAACATGATGATGTTGTCAGGTTCTGACACAGTGGACATGGGGTCTCCAACATGATGATGTTGTCAGGTTCTGACACAGTGGACAGGGGGTCTCCAACATGATGATGTTGTCAGGTTCTGGCACAGTGGACAGGGGGTCTCCAACATGATGATGTTGTCAGGTTCTGACACAGTGAACAGGGGGTCTCCAACATGATGATGTTGTCAGGTTCTGGCACAGTGGACAGGGGGTCTCCACAACCTCTTAATCGATTTCTCTGCTGAAGAACATGTGAAATTAATGTGTCATTAATTACAGATATTCCATCATCGCCTGTTAAGGCACAAAAGGGTTTAGTGAAAATGGTTCTAAATGAACTTTATATTTGGTTCTGGTTCCATCCTGGGGAGACATACTGTCTTTGATACAAGTATAGACTTGTACAGTCATTTCTCTTGATGTGTGTCTTTCAGGTGGACCTTATGAGGAACATCAGCAACATCCCCCAGCCTTTCCTGTACACCAGACATGTCCACTTTCTCAACTTCACCCGGTAACTACAGCAGAGCACACCACGTATGACAACTGGCACCATCCATCCATCTATGATGCTAAGGTCTCAATGGCACACAGAACCACCTGAAACAGTGGAGTTTCACTGTTATAGCTATGACTGGACAATGTTTTAATCAGAACCACCTTGCTAGGTTTACATTTTCAGAAAAGTCTTGACATTTGATTTAATGTACAAATCATTTGTAGACAGCAAATTGACCGCAATAAGCCCAAAGTTGGGGGGCCAAATAAAATCACCCGCGGCCCGCCAGTTGGGGAACCTTGGTGTAGAGGAGGGGGAGGAGACATGGATTGTGTGTGCCAATCAGAGGGTGAAGAAGTGATTGAGGTGCCTTTGAACGGGGTATTGTAGTAGGTGCCATGCTTCCCGGTTTGAGTCTGTCAAGAACTGCAACACTGTTGGGTTTTTCACGCTCAACAGTTTCCTGTGTGTATCAAGAATGGTCCACCACCCAATGGACATCCAGCCAACTTGACACAACGGTGGGAATCATTGGAGTCAACATGGGCAAGCATCCCTGTGGAAAGCTTTCGATACCTTGCCCATTCCCCGACGAATTGAGGCTGTTCTCAGGGAAAAAAGAGGTGCAATGAATATTAGGAAGGTGTTCCTAATGTTTTGTACACTTAGTGTAAGTCATTTGCCCATCTCCTTATCAACTAGGCCCCAATACTGCCCCACTGTGAAGAACTGTACTATGTACCCTGTACAAATATGTGTCCATCCATCTGTCCCTCTGTCTGTCAGGTTCAGGATAGAGCAGCCCGTCTACATCAACATCATACGGGACCCCATTAACCGTTTCCTCTCCAACTACTTCTTCCGACGTTTCGGGGACTGGAGGGGGGAGCAGAATCACCTCATCCGAACACCAGGGATGAAAGGTGACGAGAGATACCTGGTGAGACTGCTCCTTTATTGTAGAATCTCTTTTTCCATCTTTCATATCTGGTCCAACAGCTCTTCTTCGTTCCGTTAGCAGCATCAGTGTGTTGGTTTGAATGCTAATGGTCCAGGATATTAATGTAGTATGAGGATCATTCTGACCTCAACAGTAAATGACTGGATGACTGAATTACTAGATTGTACACAGTCCTTCCTTGTCGCCATCTGTTTCATCGTCAGGATGGTTGTGTAATGCTTCCATTATTCTCTGGCAATAAGGCACGTTATTGAAAAACGATTTAGAATAGATGGAACAGTTATACATGAGATGTCTCATTCTCGAACATTCTACAAAAGGAAATTGATAAACAATTCAGTCTTAATTGGAAGGTTTCAGATGATATGGATTATATAGATTTACAATGTTTTTGACTCTGCATGAGTGCCTTCGTTTCAACTGATTTAGATGCTGGAACATCAAACACTTTTTCTTCTTACCATAATGACATATTTGAGAAAAATGATCAGGTGAGGCTCAGCATATACTGTAGTAATAGTAATAATAAATCTGTGTTAGTTATAGCCCTACGGTATTGAATGTATGAAGTCCTGAAAGAGTTCCTTGTAACAGTTCTACAATAGAAATCACAGGTCTACTCGTTGAAGACACAGGGTACATGGTGTGGCATGCAAAGGAAGAGTAACGAAGCGTTTGCCCCTTGTGGGCTGTTGTCATCCCTCCATTTCTCCATTCTCCCATTCCTCCATTGCTCTCAACCCGGAACTATCTAGAACTCAATGACAGACTTGACTGAGTTAGACCAAATCTGACGGTTAGTTAGAGACCGGAACTATCTAGAACTCAATACTCTGTGGTGATATTGGTTGTCTCAGGCTTTTCTAATGGCATTTACTGCTTTCGTTTTATTTTCATTTCTGTGATTTGTGTGTGTTTTATTGAGTGGAGGTCCCATTTAAGTAAGGTTCAAAAGGGAATTCATGCAGTTTTTTTAGTGGTGGTCTTGATTGGTGTAATCTGTATAGAGATGGAGTCAGCTAACATGCAATAGGAATGCCCCTTTCTGCTCCTCCAATCAAGCATGTTTGATGGTAGACACACACACATGCACGCACATACAGTACATACACAAACACACAGACATCCCGAGTTAGTTACATACCAACTGTGTTACATAATCAAAAAGTATAGAACACACACACCAGTGCGTTGTCAGAGGCCCTCACAATAACCATAACACACTTTGAGCCAGCCACATTAGCAAACACACAGTGAAGTGAATGTCATTGTGGCTGAGTCTAACTGGGTAATTCAGCTTGGCTGTGTCCCAGGATTACCGGAGCATGTGCCTTATTAAAGTATATAGAGGGCCCCTCCTACAGTAAAGGGGAGCTGCTGCTGGCTCACCTGAGAGTGTCTGTCTCCCGCTCTGTGTCCCGACGCTCTGTGTACCGCCGCTCTGTCCCGCCGTTCTGTGTCCCGCCGCTCTGTCCCGCCGCTCTGTGTCCCGCCGCTCTGTGTCCCGCCGTTCTGTGTCCCGCCGCTCTGTGTCCCGACGCTCTGTGTCCCGACGCTCTGTGTCCCGCCGCTCTGTGTCCCGCCGCTCTGTGTCCCGCCTCTCTGTGTCCCGACGCTCTGTGTCCCGCCACTCTGTGTCCCGCCGCTCTGTCCCGCCGTTCTGTGTCCCGCCGCTCTGTGTCCCGCCGCTCTGTGTCCCGCTCTGTGTCCCGCCGCTCTGTGTCCCGCCGCTCTGTGTCCCGCCGTTCTGTGTCCCTCCGCTCTGTGTCCCGCCGCTCTGTGTCCCGCCGCTCTGTGTCCCGCCGATCTGTGTCCCGCCGCTCTGTGTCCCGCCGCTCTGTGTCCCGCTCTGTGTCCCGCCGTTCTGTGTCCCGATCTGTGTCCCGCCGCTCTGTGTCCCGCCGCTCTGTGTCCCGCCGCTCTGTGTCCCGCCGTTCTGTGTCCCGATCTGTGTCCCGCCGCTCTGTGTCCCGCCGTTCTGTGTCCCGATCTGTGTCCCGCCGCTCTGTGTCCCACCGCTCTGTGTCCCGCTCTGTGTCCCGCCGCTCTGTGTCCCGCCGCTCTGTGTCCCGCCGCTCTGTGTCCCGCCGCTCTGTGTCCCGCCGCTCTGTGTCCCGCCGCTCTGTGTCCCGACGCTCTGTGTCCCGCCGCTCTGTGTCCCGCCGCTCTGTGTCCCGCCGCTCTGTGTCCCGCCGCTCTGTGTCCCGCCGATCTGTGTCCCGCCGCTCTGTGTCCCGACGCTCTGTGTCCCGCCGCTCTGTGTCCCGACGCTCTGTGTCCCGCCGTTCTGTGTCCCGATCTGTGTCCCGCCGCTCTGTGTCCCACCGTTCTGTGTCCCGCCGCTCTGTGTCCCGCCGTTCTGTGTCCCGCTCTGTGTCCCGCCGCTCTGTGTCCCGCCGATCTGTGTCCCGCCGCTCTGTGTCCCGCCGCTCTGTGTCCCGCCGATCTGTGTCCCGCCGCTCTGTGTCCCACCGCTCTGTGTCCCACCGCTCTGTGTCCCGCCGTTCTGTGTCCCGCTCTGTGTCCCGCCGCTCTGTGTCCCGCCGCTCTGTGTCCCGCTCTGTGTCCCGCTCGGTGTCCCGCCGCTCTGTGTCCCGCCGCTCTGTGTCCCGCCGCTCTGTGTCCCGCCGCTCTGTGTCCCGCCGCTCTGT
This sequence comes from Salvelinus alpinus, assembly GCF_045679555.1. NCBI lineage: Eukaryota > Metazoa > Chordata > Actinopteri > Salmoniformes > Salmonidae > Salvelinus > Salvelinus alpinus. Next base: position 23,466,566 of record NC_092093.1, on the reverse strand, counting down.
GTCCCGCCGCTCTGTGTCCCGACGCTCTGTGTCCCGCCGTTCTGTGTCCCGATCTGTGTCCCGCCGCTCTGTGTCCCGCCGTTCTGTGTCCCGCTCTGTGTCCCGCCGCTCTGTGTCCCGCCGCTCTGTGTCCCGATCTGTGTCCCGCCGCTCTGTGTCCCGCCGCTCTGTGTCCCGCTATGTGTCCCGCTCTGTGTCCCGATCTGTGTCCCGCCGCTCTGTGTCCCGCCGCTCTGTGTCCCGCCGCTCTGTGTCCCGCTCTGTGTCCCGCCGCTCTGTGTCCCGCCGCTCTGTGTCCCGCTCTGTCTCCCGCTCTGTGTCCCGCCACTCTGTGTCCCGACGCTCTGTCTCCCGCTCTGTGTCCCGCCGCTCTGTGTCCCGCCGCTCTGTGTCCCGCCGCTCTGTGTCCCGCCGCTCTGTGTCCTGCTGTGTGTGTACAGTAGGTGTCAGTGAAAGAACACTGTCAGTTTCTCACCCAGGTCTCGGCCCTAATGCATGAGTTATTGAGACATTCCTGTGGTAGACTTCTTACATTTTCCATCAGCCCCACTCCCTCTTTACTCACAAACAAACACGCATGGACACAGTCATGTGAACACGCACACAAACACATGCTTTTGTTGTACGTTATTTGGCTATGAATCATATGTGTACTGTAGCTGTAAGAGTGACCAGTGTACGAGACTGATAGTGGTGTTGTCTTCTGACCAGGTCTGTCTGACTGATCAGCCTACTGCCAGAGCAGCTCAGTTCCAGACACACAGACACACTGCCAGAGCAGCTCAGTCCCAGACACACAGACACAGTGTGGAGCTCAGTCCCAGACACACAGACACAGTGCCAGAGCAGCTCAGTCCCAGACACACAGACACAGTGCCAGAGCAGCTCAGTCCCAGACACACAGACACAGTGCCAGAGCAGCTCAGTCCCAGACACACAGACACAGTGCCAGAGCAGCTCAGTCCCAGACACACAGACACAGTGCCAGAGCAGCTCAGTCCCAGACACACAGACACAGTGCCAGAGCAGCTCAGTCCCAGACACACAGACACACTGCCAGAGCAGCTCAGTCCCAGACACACAGACACAGTGTGGAGCTCAGTCCCAGACACACAGACACAGTGCCAGAGCAGCTCAGTCCCAGACACACAGACACAGTGCCAGAGCAGCTCAGTCCCAGACACACAGACACAGTGCCAGAACAGCTCAGTCCCAGACACACAGACACAGTGCCAGAGCAGCTCAGTCCCAGACACACAGACACAGTGTGGAGGTCAGTCCCAGAAACACAGACACAGTGTGGAGCTCAGTCCCAGACACACAGACACAGTGCCAGAGCAGCTCAGTCCCAGACACACAGACACACTGCCAGAGCAGCTCAGTCCCAGACACACAGACACACTGCCAGAGCAGCTCAGTCCCAGACACACAGACACAGTGTGGAGCTCAGTCCCAGACACACAGACACAGTGCCAGAACAGCTCAGTCCCAGACACACAGACACAGTGCCAGAGCAGCTCAGTCACAGACACAGTTCCAGAGCAGCTCAGTCACAGACACAGTGCCAGAGCAGCTCAGTCACAGACACAGGGCCAGAGCAGCTCAGTCACAGACACAGGGCCAGAGCAGCTCAGTCACAGACACAGGGCCAGAGCAGCTCAGTCACAGACACAGGGCCAGAGCAGCTCAGTCACAGACACAGGGCCAGAGCAGCTCAGTCACAGACACAGGGCCAGAGCAGCTCAGTCACAGACACAGGGCCAGAGCAGCTCAGTCACAGACACAGGGCCAGAGCAGCTCAGTCACAGACACAGGGCCAGAGCAGCTCAGTCACAGACACAGGGCCAGAGCAGCTCAGTCACAGACACAGGGCCAGAGCAGCTCAGTCACAGACACAGGGCCAGAGCAGCTCAGTCACAGACACAGGGCCAGAGCAGCTCAGTCACAGACACAGGGCCAGAGCAGCTCAGTCACAGACACAGGGCCAGAGCAGCTCAGTCACAGACACAGGGCCAGAGCAGCTCAGTCACAGACACAGGGCCAGAGCACCCCTAGACTGCCAACAACTCTATACTCTCCGTCTCTGACCCTTGAACTGGTTTACTCTGATGACACACACACACTTCAGAGAAGATATCCTGGCGGGCACCCAGCGTTGTTCTTACCAAGGCATGCCTTGTCTACGCATCAGATAGTAAAAGAGAAATGGTGGATGATTGGCTGTCACACTTTATCTTCATCTGCCTTCACCACAAGACACATTTTTGGTGACTAGAATTTTTTGGGACCAAAAAAAACCGTGCTGGACTTGCTCCCATGGTAAACAGTTGAGAGCTTATGACCAGTTACGAGACAGTAGTAGTGGGTGCTACACTAACATCAGCTGGCGCCCATATCGAGTGTGGTTGTGAGGAGGGACGTCCACAGCCTGTGATCATGGAGAGAAGAAGAGGCCCAGAAGGGTTTTAAAAATCGGGACACAGCCATTCTTCAATATTCTTCCTCTGCCAATGAGAGAGAGAGAGAGAGAGAGAGAGAGAGAGAGAGAGAGAGAGAGAGAGAGAGAGAGAGAGAGAGAGAGAGAGAGAGAGAGAGAGAGAGAGAGAGAGAGAGAGAGAGAGAGAGAGAGAGAGAGAGAGAGAGAGAGAGAGAGAGAGAGAGAGAGAGAGCCCCAGGACAACAGCACAATTAGACCAAACCAAATCATGAGAAAACAAAAAGATAATTACTTGACACATTGGAAAGAATTAACAAAAAAACAGAGCAAACTAGAATGCTATTTGGCCCTAAACAGAGAGTACACAGTGGCAGAATACCTGACCACTGTGACTGACCCAAACTTAAGGAAAGCTTTGACTATGTACAGACTCAGTGAGCATAGCCTTGCTATTGAGAAAGGCCGCAGTAGGCAGACATGGCTCTCAAGAGAAGACAGGCTATGTGCTCACTGCCCACAAAATGAGGTGGAAACTGAGCTGCACTTCCTAACCTCCTGCCCAATGTATGACCATATTAGAGAGACATATTTCCCTCAGATTACACAGATCCACAAAGAATTCGAAAACAAATCCAATTTTGATAAACTCCCATATCTACTGGGTGAAATTCCACAGTGTGCCATCACAGCAGCAAGATTTGTGACCTGTTGCCACAAGAAAAGGGCAACCAGTGAAGAACAAACACCATTGTAAATACAACCCATATCTATGTTTATTTATTTTAACTTGTGTGCTTTAACCATTTGTACATTGTTACAACACTGTATATATATAATATGACATTTGTAATGTCTTTATTGTTTTGAAACTTCTGTATGTGTAATGTTTACTGTTAACTTTTATTGTTTATTTCACTTTTGTATATTATCTACCTCACTTGCTTTGGCAATGTTAACACATGTTTCCCATGCCAATAAAGCCCCTTGAATTGAATTGAATTGAAATTGAATTGAGAGAGAGAGAGAGAGAGAGAGAGAGAGAGAGAGAGAGAGAGAGAGAGAGAGAGAGAGAGAGAGAGAGAGAGAGAGAGAGAGAGAGAGAGAGAGAGAGAGACAGAGAGACAGAGCCCCAGGACAACAGCACAATTAGACCCAACCAAATCATGAGAAAACAAAAAGATAATTACTTGACACATTGGAAAGAATTAACAAAAAAACAGAGCAAACTAGAATGCTATTTGGCCCTAAACAGAGAGTACACAGTGGCAGAATACCTGACCACTGTGACTGACCCAAACTTAAGGAAAGCTTTGACTATGTACAGACTCAGTGAGCATAGCCTTGCTATTGAGAAAGGCCGCCGTAGGCAGACATGGCTCTCAAGAGAAGACAGGCTATGTGCTCACTGCCCACAAAATTAGGTGGAAACTGAGCTGCACTTCCTAACCTCCTGCCCAATGTATGACCATATTAGAGAGACATATTTCCCTCAGATTACACAGATCCACAAAGAATTCGAAAACAAATCCAATTTTGATAAACTCCCATATCTACTGGGTGAAATTCCACAGTGTGCCATCACAGCAGCAAGATTTGTGACCTGTTGCCACAAGAAAAGGGCAACCAGTGAAGAACAAACACCATTGTAAATACAACCCATATCTATGTTTATTTATTTTAACTTGTGTGCTTTAACCATTTGTACATTGTTACAACACTGTATATATCTAATATGACATTTGTAATGTCTTTATTGTTTTGAAACTTCTGTATGTGTAATGTTTACTGTTAATTTTTATTGTTTATTTCACTTTTGTATATTATCTACCTCACTTGCTTTGGCAATGTTAACACATGTTTCCCATGCCAATAAAGCCCCTTGAATTGAATTGAAATTGAATTGAGAGAGAGAGAGAGAGAGAGAGAGAGAGAGAGAGAGAGAGAGAGAGAGAGAGAGAGAGAGAGAGAGAGAGAGAGAGGGAGAGAGAGAGAGAGAGAGAGAGAGCGAGAGAGAGAGAGAGAGAGAGAGAGAGAGAGAGAGAGAGAGAGAGAGACAGAGCCCCAGGACAACAGCACAATTAGACCCAACCAAATCATGAGAAAACAAAAAGATAATTACTTGACACATTGGAAAGAATTAACAAAAAAACAGAGCAAACTAGAATGCTATTTGGCCCTAAACAGAGAGTACACAGTGGCAGAATACCTGACCACTGTGACTGACCCAAACTTAAGGAAAGCTTTGACTATGTACAGACTCAGTGAGCATAGCCTTGCTATTGAGAAAGGCCGCAGTAGGCAGACATGGCTCTCAAGAGAAGACAGGCTATGTGCTCACTGCCCACAAAATGAGGTGGAAACTGAGCTGCACTTCCTAACCTCCTGCCCAATGTATGACCATATTAGAGAGACATATTTCCCTCAGATTACACAGATCCACAAAGAATTCGAAAACAAATCCAATTTTGATAAACTCCCATATCTACTGGGTGAAATTCCACAGTGTGCCATCACAGCAGCAAGATTTGTGACCTGTTGCCACAAGAAAAGGGCAACCAGTGAAGAACAAACACCATTGTAAATACAACCCATATCTATGTTTATTTATTTTAACTTGTGTGCTTTAACCATTTGTACATTGTTACAACACTGTATATATATAATATGACATTTGTAATGTCTTTATTGTTTTGAAACTTCTGTATGTGTAATGTTTACTGTTAACTTTTATTGTTTATTTCACTTTTGTATATTATCTACCTCACTTGCTTTGGCAATGTTAACACATGTTTCCCATGCCAATAAAGCCCCTTGAATTGAATTGAAATTGAATTGAGAGAGAGAGAGAGAGAGAGAGAGAGAGAGAGAGAGAGAGAGAGAGAGAGAGAGAGAGAGAGAGAGAGAGAGAGAGAGGGAGAGAGAGAGAGGGAGAGAGAGAGAGAGAGAGAGAGAGAGCGAGAGAGAGAGAGAGAGAGAGAGAGAGAGAGAGAGAGAGAGAGAGAGAGAGAGAGAGAGAGAGAGAGACAGAGCCCCAGGACAACAGCACAATTAGACCCAACCAAATCATGAGAAAACAAAAAGATAATTACTTGACACATTGGAAAGAATTAACAAAAAAACAGAGCAAACTAGAATGCTATTTGGCCCTAAACAGAGAGTACACAGTGGCAGAATACCTGACCACTGTGACTGACCCAAACTTAAGGAAAGCTTTGACTATGTACAGACTCAGTGAGCATAGCCTTGCTATTGAGAAAGGCCGCCGTAGGCAGACATGGCTCTCAAGAGAAGACAGGCTATGTGCTCACTGCCCACAAAATTAGGTGGAAACTGAGCTGCACTTCCTAACCTCCTGCCCAATGTATGACCATATTAGAGAGACATATTTCCCTCAGATTACACAGATCCACAAAGAATTCGAAAACAAATCCAATTTTGATAAACTCCCATATCTACTGGGTGAAATTCCACAGTGTGCCATCACAGCAGCAAGATTTGTGACCTGTTGCCACAAGAAAAGGGCAACCAGTGAAGAACAAACACCATTGTAAATACAACCCATATCTATGTTTATTTATTTTAACTTGTGTGCTTTAACCATTTGTACATTGTTACAACACTGTATATATATAATATGACATTTGTAATGTCTTTATTGTTTTGAAACTTCTGTATGTGTAATGTTTACTGTTAATTTTTATTGTTTATTTCACTTTTGTATATTATCTACCTCACTTGCTTTGGCAATGTTAACACATGTTTCCCATGCCAATAAAGCCCCTTGAATTGAATTGAAATTGAATTGAGAGAGAGAGAGAGAGAGAGAGAGAGAGAGAGAGAGAGAGAGAGAGAGAGAGAGAGAGAGAGAGAGAGAGAGAGGAGAGAGAGAGAGGGAGAGAGAGAGAGAGAGAGAGAGAGCGAGAGAGAGAGAGAGAGAGAGAGAGAGAGAGAGAGAGAGACAGAGCCCCAGGACAACAGCACAATTAGACCCAACCAAATCATGAGAAAACAAAAAGATAATTACTTGACACATTGGAAAGAATTAACAAAAAAACAGAGCAAACTAGAATGCTATTTGGCCCTAAACAGAGAGTACACAGTGGCAGAATACCTGACCACTGTGACTGACCCAAACTTAAGGAAAGCTTTGACTATGTACAGACTCAGTGAGCATAGCCTTGCTATTGAGAAAGGCCGCCGTAGGCAGACATGGCTCTCAAGAGAAGACAGGCTATGTGCTCACTGCCCACAAAATTAGGTGGAAACTGAGCTGCACTTCCTAACCTCCTGCCCAATGTATGACCATATTAGAGAGACATATTTCCCTCAGATTACACAGATCCACAAAGAATTCGAAAACAAATCCAATTTTGATAAACTCCCATATCTACTGGGTGAAATTCCACAGTGTGCCATCACAGCAGCAAGATTTGTGACCTGTTGCCACAAGAAAAGGGCAACCAGTGAAGAACAAACACCATTGTAAA
>NC_092093.1:23401575-23459542 GCF_045679555.1 Salvelinus alpinus | reverse complement strand
ATACAACCCATATCTATGTTTATTTATTTTAACTTGTGTGCTTTAACCATTTGTACATTGTTACAACACTGTATATATCTAATATGACATTTGTAATGTCTTTATTGTTTTGAAACTTCTGTATGTGTAATGTTTACTGTTAATTTTTATTGTTTATTTCACTTTTGTATATTATCTACCTCACTTGCTTTGGCAATGTTAACACATGTTTCCCATGCCAATAAAGCCCCTTGAATTGAATTGAAATTGAAATTGAGAGAGAGAGAGAGAGAGAGAGAGAGAGAGAGAGAGAGAGAGAGAGAGAGAGAGAGAGAGAGAGAGAGGGAGAGAGAGAGAGGGAGAGAGAGAGAGAGAGAGAGAGAGCGAGAGAGAGAGAGAGAGAGAGAGAGAGAGAGAGAGAGAGAGAGACAGAGCCCCAGGACAACAGCACAATTAGACCCAACCAAATCATGAGAAAACAAAAAGATAATTACTTGACACATTGGAAAGAATTAACAAAAAAACAGAGCAAACTAGAATGCTATTTGGCCCTAAACAGAGAGTACACAGTGGCAGAATACCTGACCACTGTGACTGACCCAAACTTAAGGAAAGCTTTGACTATGTACAGACTCAGTGAGCATAGCCTTGCTATTGAGAAAGGCCGCAGTAGGCAGACATGGCTCTCAAGAGAAGACAGGCTATGTGCTCACTGCCCACAAAATGAGGTGGAAACTGAGCTGCACTTCCTAACCTCCTGCCCAATGTATGACCATATTAGAGAGACATATTTCCCTCAGATTACACAGATCCACAAAGAATTCGAAAACAAATCCAATTTTGATAAACTCCCATATCTACTGGGTGAAATTCCACAGTGTGCCATCACAGCAGCAAGATTTGTGACCTGTTGCCACAAGAAAAGGGCAACCAGTGAAGAACAAACACCATTGTAAATACAACCCATATCTATGTTTATTTATTTTAACTTGTGTGCTTTAACCATTTGTACATTGTTACAACACTGTATATATATAATATGACATTTGTAATGTCTTTATTGTTTTGAAACTTCTGTATGTGTAATGTTTACTGTTAACTTTTATTGTTTATTTCACTTTTGTATATTATCTACCTCACTTGCTTTGGCAATGTTAACACATGTTTCCCATGCCAATAAAGCCCCTTGAATTGAATTGAAATTGAAATTGAGAGAGAGAGAGAGAGAGAGAGAGAGAGAGAGAGAGAGAGAGAGAGAGAGAGAGAGAGAGAGAGAGAGAGAGAGAGAGAGAGAGAGAGAGAGAGAGAGAGAGAGAGAGAGAGAGAGAGAGAGAGAGGACAACAGCACAATTAGACCCAACCAAATCATGAGAAAACAAAAAGATAATTACTTGACACATTGGAAAGAATTAACAAAAAAACAGAGCAAACTAGAATGCTATTTGGCCCTAAACAGAGAGTACACAGTGGCAGAATACCTGACCACTGTGACTGACCCAAACTTAAGGAAAGCTTTGACTATGTACAGACTCAGTGAGCATAGCCTTGCTATTGAGAAAGGCCGCCGTAGGCAGACATGGCTCTCAAGAGAAGACAGGCTATGTGCTCACTGCCCACAAAATGAGGTGGAAACTGAGCTGCACTTCCTAACCTCCTGCCCAATGTATGACCATATTAGAGAGACATATTTCCCTCAGATTACACAGATCCACAAAGAATTCGAAAACAAATCCAATTTTGATAAACTCCCATATCTACTGGGTGAAATTCCACAGTGTGCCATCACAGCAGCAAGATTTGTGACCTGTTGCCACAAGAAAAGGGCAACCAGTGAAGAACAAACACCATTGTAAATACAACCCATATCTATGTTTATTTATTTTAACTTGTGTGCTTTAACCATTTGTACATTGTTACAACACTGTATATATATAATATGACATTTGTAATGTCTTTATTGTTTTGAAACTTCTGTATGTGTAATGTTTACTGTTAATTTTTATTGTTTATTTCACTTTTGTATATTATCTACCTCACTTGCTTTGGCAATGTTAACACATGTTTCCCATGCCAATAAAGCCCCTTGAATTGAATTGAAATTGAATTGAGAGAGAGAGAGAGAGAGAGAGAGAGAGAGAGAGAGAGAGAGAGAGAGAGAGAGAGAGAGAGAGAGAGAGAGAGAGAGAGAGAGAGAGAGAGAGAGAGAGAGGGAGAGAGAGAGAGAGAGAGAGAGAGAGAGAGAGAGAGAGCGAGAGAGAGAGAGAGAGAGAGAGAGAGAGAGAGAGAGAGAGAGAGAGAGAGAGACAGAGCCCCAGGACAACAGCACAATTAGACCCAACCAAATCATGAGAAAACAAAAAGATAATTACTTGACACATTGGAAAGAATTAACAAAAAAACAGAGCAAACTAGAATGCTATTTGGCCCTAAACAGAGAGTACACAGTGGCAGAATACCTGACCACTGTGACTGACCCAAACTTAAGGAAAGCTTTGACTATGTACAGACTCAGTGAGCATAGCCTTGCTATTGAGAAAGGCCGCCGTAGGCAGACATGGCTCTCAAGAGAAGACAGGCTATGTGCTCACTGCCCACAAAATTAGGTGGAAACTGAGCTGCACTTCCTAACCTCCTGCCCAATGTATGACCATATTAGAGAGACATATTTCCCTCAGATTACACAGATCCACAAAGAATTCGAAAACAAATCCAATTTTGATAAACTCCCATATCTACTGGGTGAAATTCCACAGTGTGCCATCACAGCAGCAAGATTTGTGACCTGTTGCCACAAGAAAAGGGCAACCAGTGAAGAACAAACACCATTGTAAATACAACCCATATCTATGTTTATTTATTTTAACTTGTGTGCTTTAACCATTTGTACATTGTTACAACACTGTATATATCTAATATGACATTTGTAATGTCTTTATTGTTTTGAAACTTCTGTATGTGTAATGTTTACTGTTAATTTTTATTGTTTATTTCACTTTTGTATATTATCTACCTCACTTGCTTTGGCAATGTTAACACATGTTTCCCATGCCAATAAAGCCCCTTGAATTGAATTGAAATTGAATTGAGAGAGAGAGAGAGAGAGAGAGAGAGAGAGAGAGAGAGAGAGAGAGAGAGAGAGAGAGAGAGAGAGAGAGAAAATGTCTGCATGTTCTACCAGTGTTCTGGGTTCTCTTGGATTCGTATGGTTCCTTTGAAGCCTCTTCCAGTTGTTCTGCTCCCTTTTGTCAGAATGTACCCGGTCCAAATGCAGAGCAGCGGATCTGAGAGAGAGTGCAGAGCAGATTAAAAAGGCACTCAGTGGTAAGGGTGGATTTCTTTGGGGATTCAAAGTTTAGCTTGAACTGATCTCTAAGAATATTGCTCCCTGTGTTAACAGGACAGTCAGTCAGTCAATGAGCAAGTCAGTCAGTCAGACAGCCTTATGGCCCCTTGGTGGCTGACTGAAAGGATAACGTCCTCCTCTCTAAACCTATCATCTACATAGACAGGAACTGACACGTGTCCTTTTCTCTCATATTGTGTTGCCCGCAGAGTTCGTGGGTTTAAGAGGAATTCATGATGTTTTTTGGTGGGAGGAATCGAGAGTTTGAGAAATTGAGGGGTAGAGAAGAAGAGCAAGAAAGAGTGGAAATGGTGGTCTGTTATCAAAGCCCCAGTGCATCCAGGTTTCTTAAGGCTTTTGTTAGTGTTCTATCATCGTCGCGTGGCCCCAGTCTGGCCCACTCAAAGCTTATGAATGGTTTATGAAGCTAATATGTCATGTTCCTGACAGGTCTCTGTGTTGTGCTGTGACCTGACTGTACACCAGGTGTCCCAGTATCATTAACACCACAGAACCCAGACAGGACCAGAGCTGGGTGAGAGACTGTTCTCTTTAATAGTGGCCATGTGAAATGCAACACTTCCTGCAACCTTAGTGATATCATAGTTCACACACCACACACACACACCCACCTCACCCTACCACTCCCTCTCTGTTTTTGTGGGTACATTAAGTCATGTTTTATGTGTATAAAGGGGGGAGGAACACAGTGGAACACAGGCAAATGTCATGTGAGTCACAGCGCCGACTTTGTTGATAAGTGTGAAAAAAGGACTGCAGGGATCTATCTGGCTGAGAGTGGGTCCAGAATGGAAACATACAGTGCATTCGGAAAGTATTCAGACCCCTTCCCTTTTCCCACATTTTGTTACATTACAGTCTTATTCTAAAAGGGATTAAATAAAACATTTTCCTCATCAATTTACACACAGTACAACATAATGACAAAGCAAAAACAGGTTTTAGAGTTTTTTGCAAATTTATTATAAGTTAAAAACAGAAATACCTTATATGCATAAGTATTCAGACCCTTTGCTATGAGACTCGAAATTGAGCTCAGGTGCATCCTGTTTCCATTGATCATCCTTAAGATGTTTCTACAACTTGATTGGAGTCCACCTCTGGTAAATTCGGAATTTGTATCTGTCTATATAAGCTCCGATAGTTGACGGAGAAAAAACCAAGCCATGATGTCAAAGGAATTGTCCGTAGAGATCTGAGACAGGATTGTATCGAGGCACAGATCTGGGGAAGGGTACCAAAAAATTTCTGCAGCATTGAAGGTCCCCAAGAACGCAGTGGACTGCATCATTCTTAAACTGAAGAAGTTTGGAACCACCAAGACTCTTCCGAGAGCTGGCCATCTGGCCAAACTGAGCAATCCGGGGAGAAGGGCCTTTGTCTGGGAGGTGACCGAGAAACCAATGGTCACTCTAACAGAGCTCCAGAGTTCCACTGTGGAGATGGGAAAACCTTCCAGAAGGACAACCATCTCTGCAGCACTCCACCAATCAGGCCTTTATGGCCAGATGGAATCCCCTCCTCAGTAAAAGGCACATGACAGCCCACTTGGAGTTTGCCAAAAGGCACCTAAGGACTCTCAGACCATGAGAAACAAGATTCTCTGGTCTAACGAAAGCAAGATTGAACTCTTTGAGCGATTGAGCGTCACATCTGGAGGAAACCAGGCACCATCCCTACTGTGAAGCATGGTGGTGGCAGCATCATGCTGTGGGGATCTTTTTCAGTGGCAGGGACTGGTAGACTAGTTAGAATCGAGGGAAATATGAACGGAGCAAAGTACAGAGAGATCTTTGATAAAAACCTGCTCCAGAGCACTCAGGACCTCAGACTGGAGGTTCACCTTCCAACAGGACAACAACCCTAAGCACACAGCCAACACAACACAGGAGTGGCTTCGGGACAAGTCTCTGAATGGCCCTGAGTGGCCCAGCCAGAGCCCGCACTTTAACCCCATCGAACATCTCTGGAAAAAACTGAAAATAGCTGTGCAGTGATGCTCCCCATCCAACCTGACCGAGCTTGAGAGGATCTGCAGAGAAGAATGGAAGAAACTCCCCAAATACAGGTGTGGCAAGCTTGTCGCGTCATACCCAATAAGACTCAAGGTTGTAATCGCTGCCAAAGGTGCTTCAACAAAGTACTGAGTAAAGGGTCGGAATATGTAAATGTCATGTTTGCAAAAATGTCTAAAAACCAGTTTTTGCGTTTTCAGTATGGGGTATTGTGTGTAGATTGATGAGGGGAAAAAACAATTTAATTAATTTTAGAATAAGGCTGTAACGTAAGAAAATGTGGAAAAAGTCAAGGGGTCTGAATACTTTCTGAATGCACTGCGTAGTGTCCTACTCCCGCTACACACACTCTCTCCTTCCTGCTTCCCTGGGTGGAGGAAGAAATTATTCCAAAGACTGTTATAGTTCTAATCGATGGGAGAAGTGCAAGAATGAACAGTACTTTGCTAAATTGTATGTGTGTGTGCGTGCGTGCGTGCGTGTGCGTGTGTGTGCGTGTGCGTGTGCGTGCGTGCGTGCGTGTGTGGGTCTTGTGTGTGTGGGTCTTGTGTGTGTGGGTGTGTCTTGTGTGTGTGGGTGTGTGAGCTTGCGTGCCTGCTTGTGTGTGTGAATGGGTTTGAGTGTGTGTGTGTGTATCTTTCATGTGTTTTTGAGTGTTGTGTCGCCCAGGCCTCGTTGCTGTCAATAAAGCTTACGTCACCTGACATGACATGGATTTGAATCTTGGGTTTGTAGCAGAGAGAGAGAAAAGACTGGGTGACTTCACTCCTTTATGGGTTTTTAATCTCTCTTTCTTTTTTAATTTGGTCTCAGTGGGCCTCCTTCGTTCAGCCCACTGGTTAAACAGAGAGGTGGTTTAGTGTTTCACTGCTCTGCTCCAGTGGCTCCTGCGTTTGGACACTTTCTTTTTCATTTTCATACAGGCGGTGGGTCAGGAGGGAGAGAAGATGGTGGGATTGGGATGTTGGGATTGGGATGTTGGGATTGGGATGTTGGCATTGGGATGTTGGGATTGGGATGGTGGGATTGGGATGGTGGGATTGGGATGTTGGGATTGGGATGGTGGGATTGGGATGGTGGGATTGGGATGGTGGGATTGGGATGGTGGGATTGGGATGTTGGGATTGGGATGGTGGGATTGGGATGGTGGGATTGGGATGGTGGGATTGGGATGTTGGGATTGGGATGTTGGGATGGTGGGATTGGGATGGTGGGATGGTGGGATTGGGATGGTGGGATTGGGATGTTGGGATTGGGATGTTTGTAGCATGGCCAACATAATGTGGCTAGCGGAGGAGACCAAAGGTTACCCTTGTTTCAGTATATTGGTCTGCATTACTAAACAGTCATCATTCTGGTCAGAGAATAATACCATTGACCTCTCACTACATGTTGCTCTTGAGATACCCTACATATTCCACTGAGAAGGAAACAGATGAGCTAATAACTGCTAATAGGAAGCTGAATGTCTTATTTAGGCTGTCAGGTTTGGTTTGAAGGTAGTGTCTGTTTACTTTTTTTGGTTTGTTTAAAAAAGTATCTTTATTTAAGATGTTCACATTTTACAATCATAAATAGTTCAAGTAAATACATAAAAACTTTCACATCAATTCATTTGAGTTCATAATTATGTACCATGATTTAGAAATGTAATTAGGGGGTGGTGCAGGGAGATCTACATCCCGTTTAACTAAGTGGCCAGAGATCAAACATATGTGCCCATGGAAGTTTCTGGAGTTCATCTTATTAATTATTTTTAGTTCCTTTTTGATTTGTTAAAATAAAATATTAAATAGTGTTCAAACCAAAAAGTTATTTTATAGTCATAATACAGCTTGTCTTCCAAATTTGATTGTTTACCACCATAATTATTTAGTATTCATTTTACCAACGCTAACCATCAAAAGTAGTATGAGTTCCTTAAGAGACGAGAAGACTTGGTGAAGGGTTCCCCCTAGTGAGAGTAATGTAGAATTGCACTTTTCATTCAATCCCATTATTCTTGCAGAAAAGTAGGCATCAACCTGTCACATTGGAGGCTGCTGAGGGGAGGACGGCTCATAATAATGGCTGGAATGGCGCGAATGGAATGGCATCAAACCATGTGTTTCATGTATTTGATACCATTCCACATATTCCACTCCAGCCGTTACCACGAGCCCAACCTCCCCAATTAAGGTGCCGACAACTTCCTGTGCAACCTGAATGTGATTGTCTGTTTTTCTGATGGGCTGTCTCTTCGGTCTCCCTCCTGTCCAGGACATCAATGTGTGCATCCTGGAGAATTACCCAGAATGCTCCAACCCCAGACTCTTCTACATCATCCCATATTTCTGTGGACAGCACCCCCAGTGCAGGTAATAAGACCTGTATTGCAGGGAATCAGGCTCCACATTTGGTAATAGTTACACATTATCCTGACTGGTATTAATATTTTTTTAATACCAGTCAATATTAATGTTTATTAAAGTATTATTGGTTATAATTCCCTCTGGGTTGGTTGATATTTTCCTCTGACTGTGCCTGTTGTTCTGTGTGTTTCAGGGAGCCGGGACAATGGGCACTGGAGAGGGCCAAACAGAACGTTCTAGAGAACTTCCTTATCGTGGGGATCCTAGAGGAGCTGGAAGATGTCCTGCTTCTTCTAGAGAGACTGTTACCTCACTACTTTACTGACGTACTCAACATCTACAAGAGCCCAGGTAGGCCTACACACCAGGGTTTCCACTGAAGTTATTTAACTGCCCTTTGTGCAGGCTATGTAACCATCTACCATGTTGTTGTCCTTAAAAACTGGGGATTTCACTCGCGCAGCACCTGTTTCCACGGTGGTGTTGTAGCCTATACCCATATCAGTGGAGCAACTTTCACTGGGGACAGCTCCACATTCTGAAATAGCATTTTTGTCCCACCCAGTTGTATCATTGGAATGTGCTACAAAATGAGGCAATGGTGTGCTTTAGGACCATGCGGACGCCTCCGAGCGGTCAGGTAGACTGTTTGGAGTGTTTATCCGACTGAATCAAAATAATAACAAATAATTATAGTTATGTCCCCCCCACTTCTGAAACCAAATTCTGCACGTGGACAAATTAGAATGTTTTATCACCACACAAATAAGAGGCCGTGTGCGAGGCTTTATGTCTGCCTCGCCGCTCAAAGAATGGAATTTGAACACAATGCTACACAGCAAGCTCCTGGGTTTTTAAAAACTTTATTATATTGATTTTTTTTTAATCCGACCCGCAATGTAATTGTTCTGAACCACTAGCCGACCCGCAATGTAATTGTTCTGAACCACTAGCCGACCCCCAATGTAATTGTTCTGAACCACTAGCCGACCCGCAATGTAATTGTTCTGAACCACTAGCCGACCCCCAATGTAATTGTTCTGAACCACTAGCCGACCCCCAATGTAATTGTTCTGAACCACTAGCCGACCCCCAATGTAATTGTTCTGAACCACTAGCCGACCCGCAATGTAATTGTTCTGAACCACTAGCCGACCCGCAATGTAATTGTTCTGAACCACTAGCCGACCCCCAATGTAATTGTTCTGAACCACTAGCCGACCCGCAATGTAATTGTTCTGAACCACTAGCCGACCCCCAATGTAATTGTTCTGAACCACTAGCCGACCCGCAATGTAATTGTTCTGAACCACTAGCCGACCCCCAATGTAATTGTTCTGAACCACTAGCCGACCCGCAATGTAATTGTTCTGAACCACTAGCCGACCCGCAATGTAATTGTTCTGAACCACTAGCCGACCCCCAATGTAATTGTTCTGAACCACTAGCCGACCCCCAATGTAATTGTTCTGAACCACTAGCCGACCCCCAATGTAATTGTTCTGAACCACTAGCCGACCCCCAATGTAATTGTTCTGAACCACTAGCCGACCCCCAATGTAATTGTTCTGAACCACTAGCCGACCCCCAATGTAATTGTTCTGAACCACTAGCCGACCCCAATGTAATTGTTCTGAACCACTAGCCGACCCCCAATGTAATTGTTCTGAACCACTAGCCGACCCCAATGTAATTGTTCTGAACCACTAGCCGACCCGCAATGTAATTGTTCTGAACCACTAGCCGACCCCAATGCAACTTCGAACCATAGCCACCCGAATGTAATTGTTCTGAACCACTAGCCGAACCCCCAATGTAATTGTTCTGAACCACTAGCCGACCCCAATGTAATTGTTCTGCAACCACTATGTTCGACCACCCGAATGTAATTGTTCTGAACCACTAGCCGACCCCAATGTAATTGTTCTGAACCACTAGACCCCAATGAACCACTAGCCGACCCCCAATGTAATTGTTCTGAACCACTAGCCGACCCCCAATGTAATTGTTCTGAACCACTAGCCGACCCCCAATGTAATTGTTCTGAACCACTAGCCGACCCCCAATGTAATTGTTCTGAACCACTAGCCGACCCCCAATGTAATTGTTCTGAACCACTAGCCGACCCCCAATGTAATTGTTCTGAACCACTAGCCGACCCCCAATGTAATTGTTCTGAACCACTAGCCGACCCCCAATGTAATTGTTCTGAACCACTAGCCGACCCCCAATGTAATTGTTCTGAACCACTAGCCGACCCGCAATGTAATTGTTCTGAACCACTAGCCGACCCGCAATGTAATTGTTCTGAACCACTAGCCGACCCCCAATGTAATTGTTCTGAACCACTAGCCGACCCGCAATGTAATTGTTCTGAACCACTAGCCGACCTAAGCGTTAAAGAATGTTTTCATTTCACCAGCTAGCTGATTTTTTTGCGGCTCACCTGCTACTCAACTAATGATTAGCCCAATAGGGTAAATGCAGATAGGTATCCCCATGCTTCAGCCTATTTATTTATAGCCACTTTGCTGTATGGGCTACAGGTGATAATGTTTATTGTTAACAGCATACCTGATAATAGCATACCTAAAGTAATAGCATACTTTAAAATAATTTAAACAAATTATTCTACCAATATTATTTGGCTCATTTCTGGAGGTGGAATTTATATTTTAGATGGTGTTTTTTTCCCATTCGTTTTGAAGTAGTGTGTCCTGAGCATCTCTGTCCTGCTACATAGAAATTATCCAGGGTGAGGTCCGCAACCTTTTCCCGCCAATGCTACACATTTTTCCAGAGGAAACACTGGTACAGTGTTTTGTCATCCGCTACAAGACCATGGTGCTTGCCTACGGAGCTGTGAGGGGAACGGCACCTCCGTACCTTCAGGCTCTGATCAGGCCCTACACCCAAACAAGGGCACTGCGTTCATCCACCTCTGGCCTGCTCGCCTCCCTACCTCTGAGGAAGTACAGTTCCCGCTCAGCCCAGTCAAAACTGTTCGCTGCTCTGGCACCCCAATGGTGGAACAAACTCCCTCACGACGCCAGGTCAGCGGAGTCAATCACCACCTTCCGGAGACACCTGAAACCCCACCTCTTTAAGGAATACCTAGGATAGGATAAAGTAATCCTTCTAACCCCCCCCCCCCCTTAAAAGAGTTAGATGCACTATTGTAAAGTGGTTGTTCCACTGGATATCATAAGGTGAATGCACCAATTTGTAAGTCGCTCTGGATAAGAGCGTCTGCTAAATGACTTAAATGTAAATGTAATGTAAATGTACATACGCAACCACACCCTGGCATGTACAGTACCGTCAAACGTTTGGACACACATACTCATTCAAGGATTTTTCTTTATTTTTACTATTTTCTACATTGTAGAATAATAGTGAAGACATCAAAACTATGGAATCATGTAGTAACCCAATGTGTTAAACAAATCTAAATATATTTTATTTGAGATTCTTCAAATAGGCACCCTTTGCCTTGATGACAGCTTTGCACACTCTTGGCATTCTCTCAACCAGCTTCATGTGGTAGTCACCTGGAATGCATTTCAATTAACAGGTGTGCCTTGTTAAAAATTAATTTGTGGTATTTCTTTCCTTCTTATTTCTTTGCGTTTGAGCCAATCAGTTGTTTTGTGACAAGGTGGGGGGGTATACAGAAGATAGCCCAATTTGGTAAAATACCAAGTCCATATTATGGCAAGAACAGCTCAAATAAGCAAAGAGAAACGACAGTCCATCATTACTTTAAGACATGAAGGTCAGTCAATTCAGAAAAGGTCAAAACCATCAAGCGCTATGATGAAACTGGCTCTCATGAGGACTGTCACAGGAAAGGAAGACCCGGTGTTACCTCTGCTGCAGAGGATAAATTCATTAGAGTTACTAACCTCAGAAATTGCAGCCCAAATAAATGCTTCACAGAGTTCAAGTAACAGACACATCTCAACCTCAACTGTTCAGAGGAGACTGCATGAATCAGGCCTTCATGGTTGAATTGCTGTAAAGAAACCACTACTAAAGGACACCAATAAGAAAAGACTTGCTTGGGCCAAGATACATGAGCAATGGACATTAGATCGGTGGAAATCTGTCCTTTGGTCTGATTTGTCAAATTTTTTTAGTTTTGGTTCTAACCGTTGTGCCTTTGTGAGACACAGAGTAGGTGAACGGATGATCTCTGCATGTGTGGTTCCCACCGTGAAGCATGGAGGAGGTGTGATGGTGTGGGGGTGCTTTGCTGGTGACACTTTCAGTGATTTATTTAGAATTCAAGGCACACTTTTTATTGAAATATATTGAATTTTTTGTGTTTTTTTTACCCCTTTTTCTTCCCAATTTCATGGTATCCAATTGGTAGTTATAGTCCTGTCCCATCGCTGCAACTACTGTATGTAGTCGGGAGAGGCAAAGGTTGAGAGCCGTGTGTTCTCCGAAACACAACCCAGCCAAGCCGCACTGTTTCTTGACACAACGCCCGCTTAACCCGGAAGCCAGCCACACCAATGTGTCGGAAAAAACACAGTACACCTGGCGACCGTGTTAGCGTGCATTGCTCCCGGCCCGCAAAAGGAGTCGCTAGTGCGCGATGGGACAGGAACATCCCTGCCGGCCAAACCCGGACGACGCTGGGCCAATTGTGCGCCGCCCCATGGGTCTCCCAGTCGCGGCCGGCTGCGACAGAGCCTGGACTCGAACCAGGTTCTCTAGTGGCACAGCCTTAGACCACTGCACCACTCGGGAGGCTCAAGGTACACTTAATCAACATGGCTACCACAACATTCTGCAGTGATACGCTATCCCATCTGGTTTGCGCTCAGTGGGACTATCATTTGTTTTTCAAGAGCACATTGACCCAACACACCTCTAGGCTGTGTAAGGGCTATTTGACCAAGAAGGAGAGTGATGGAGTGCTGCATCAGATGACCTGGCCTAGACAATCCCCCGACCTCAACCAAATTGAGATGGTTTGGGATGAGTTGGACTGCAAAGTGAAGGAAAAGCAGCCAACAAGTGCTCAGCATATGTGGAAACTCCTTCAAGACTGTTGGAAAAGCATTCCAGGTGAAGCTGGTTGAGAGAATGCCAAGAGTATGGCAAGAGTGTGCAAAGCTGTCATCAAGGCAAAGGGTGACTACTTTGAAGAATCTAAAATATTTGAGCTGTTCTTGCCATAATATGGACTTGGTCATTTACCAAATAGGGCTATCTTCTGTATACCGCCCCACCATCACAACACAACTGATTGGATCAAACACATTAAGAAGGAAAGAAATTCCACAAATGAACTTTTAAGAAGGCACACCTGTTAATTGAAATACATTCCAGGTGACTACCTCATGAAGCTGGTTAAGAGAATGCCAATAGTGTGCAAAGCTGTCATTAAGGCAAAGGGAGGATATTTGAAGAATCTCAAATACAATTTTATTTTTTATTTTGTTTAACACTTTTTTGGTTACTACATGATTCAATCAAATGTATTTATAAAACCCTTCTTACATCAGCTGATGTCACAAAGTGCTGTATAGAAACCCAGCCTAAAACCCCAAACAGCAAGCAATGCAGGTGTAGAAGCACGGTGGCTAGGAAAAACTCCCTAGAAAGGCCGGAACCTAGGAAGAAACCTAGTGTTAGTGTTATTTCATAGTTTTGATGTCTTCTCTATTGTTCTACAATATAGAAAATAGTAAAAAATAAAGAAAACCCTTGAATGAGTAGGCGTGTCCAAACTTTTGACTGGTACTGTATATGCCTGTTACACTGCATTGAAATGATTCACCTTTTGAAGGAATATTTCACTCCAATAACAAACTTTGTCAGAAGTTTATTTTCATACCTCAAAAGTGGTCTACAGTAGGCCTAACTCTCCTTTTGATGGATGACAATATGTATTTTCTTCACATTTTAACCATACATTAATAACTTCCTGGTCTGTTTCTCTGTCTCCGCAGACTACAGGAAGATGGGGAACATGACTGGTACGGTGCGTAAACACACGCCCACTCTGGAGGCCCTTCAGGTTCTGTACCACCGCATGCGCTACGAGTACGACTTCTACAACTTCATCCGAGACCAGTTCCACTTGATGAAGAAGAAGATTGGCCTCAAGTCGGTCTCCCGACCACCTTCCCACCAGGCCTCCTTCCTAAGAGACCTCTCCCTCCAAACCCCAGAGCCCCTGGATGAAGACGAGGAGCTGGAGACCGACCTGGAGGACGCCAACAGCTGGTTGGTCCAGCCCTGACCAATGCCGTGGTGACTGAGGACTTTACTTGCGTCTGGTTGGCTGGAGGTGGCATGATAAAGGGGCGGGGGATGTGCCCTGTCTGTCAGCATTCCCAGGAGGACGATTGGTTGGGGGTGTGTGGATCCTGATGCCTGTGTTTTTACGGGCTACATATTCCGTTCATCTCGGACTCTCTACTCATTGCTGAGAACCTTAGGAGTGGGCTCTGACTCTCTGCTACCACTGAGGACCTTGGGAGTAGGCTCTGACTCTCTGCTACCACTGAGGACCTTGGGAGTGGGCTCGGACTCTCTGCTCACCGCTGAGGACCTTGGGAGTGGGCTCGGACTCTCTGCTCACCGCTGAGGACCTTGGGAGTGGACTCGGACTCTCTGCTCACCGCTGAGGACCTTGGGAGTGGGCTCGGACTCTGCTCACCGCTGAGGGACCTTGGGAGTGGACTCGGACTCTCTGCTCACCGCTGAGGACCTTGGGAGTGGGCTCGGACTCTCTGCTCACCGCTGAGGACCTTCGTTGTGGGTGGATGGATGGATGGACGAACCGCTATATTTAAAGATTGACTAGAATAATGGGTGGGGGTTTACTTTAAAAAGCTCACTTTGCTTGTTTTATTTTTGTTTTGTTGGTTTGAGGGCGTCCTGTTTGGGGTATCTCCGGGTGAGATAAGACAAAAGGGATTTGGACCTATGAACTCATTAAGAAACATTTTACATGTTGAGGGGAGGGCTGCATCTTAGGATCAGGAAAAATTCAAAGACACCAACATAGGTGCAGGGATGATGGGGGGGAGGAGCGTGTTGAGGTGTGAGAGAGCAGGGACGAGACGGGGATGAAATTGTAGGGGTTGTGTGTAACAGGTCTACTTTTAGTGCTTGACCACTCCGTCTCTCCCTGTCTCTCCCAGCCTCCTTTTCTCTCCCTTTCTTTTCCCCTTATTTTCTCTCTCTCCCTCACACTCTGCCTGTTTTAAGGGCCCTTGTTTTCAAAGTGTGATTCAAAGTGCCAAACCGTCAAATGGTGTGTCATAGTCATAAACTTCTCTAAGTGCCAAACCTAACCAAGTGGGGTCAGACACCTTCTGTTCCTAGAAACCCTGTTTGGGAGGATCCTCTGATCACAGTGGGAGTGGGAGTGGGGGGCCCAAATGTGATAGTGTCTATGCATGACAGAATCAGTTTACTTTGTTTAATAGATGTCGATATGATGAAAGGGTCAAATGGCAGGAAGAGCACTCAACTATGAATTCAAAGAATTCCAACTGTGTGTCTACGATTGGATTTGACAACAACATTTGTCAAACTGAAAATGTATGAAGAAAGGTTGAATATTTTGGTACATAACTTGGGAAATATTAAGAAATGTATGATGTTGATTGGTGAAAATGTATGTTTTTCCTCAAATGTTGACATCTCCATTGGAATAGAAAATATGATGTTTGACTTCCTTCAACAACAACAAAAAATCGAATAAAAATATTATTTCAAAGATAAAGCTGAAGGCTTTAATCAAACGCTTTACCTGAACTCACCAAATGAAATGACAATGTGTTCACAGTCTGCACTTAGTCTTATTTGAGGATGTTCAACCTCGGCTTGTTGGTTACTGTAATGTCTAAATCCACACCTTTGTTTCTTAACTCTCCCCTTACTCTCAGTATTTCATAGAGCAGCCATGGTGTTGCACTTTGGCCATTTACTGATAACTCAACACCCAGAGAAGAAAATGGCCACAACCACCTATTACCTGGCAGTCATACCTATATTTGCGGTTTAAATATATTGGCACCCTCACTATTTCTTCTAAAACAAGTAGATTTGGAAAAAAAATATTAACGTGTATCTGTTTGATTTACAACTGCACAGGACCAAGAAGAAAGAAACAATCCAAACTGAAATTAAGACTTTTCACTTCAAAGTCAAAAAGGGTCTTGACTAAGTTATTCACAATTCAAATGAATTTGGTTCTAATTCTGGTTTACTGTGCAATGTATCTCACCTGTGGAAAGTTCCAGGTGCCTACAGGGTAAAAAGAGCAATTCAACCAGTTTTAAATGCTCCATTGCACGCAATTAAAAAAGGGCAAGGGTGCCAATATATTTGACCACATCTGTAAGCCATAGTCATTGTACTGTCATTGCCTTCAGCGTGGATTTTCTTTTTGACATTTTAATTTATTATTATGTATCCATTTTCATTCCAGAAAGGATTCTCAGGAAAAAAGGTTTCTTACAACGTTGAAATAAGTTGTACTATCAAGCTATTCATAATATCTAAAGATGAGTAAAATATCCCCAATAAAATTATATGAACATCTTAAAGAAATGGTTTAACTGTTTTACAATAAATGGAATCCATTCATTTCAATCTCCTCAGACAGTTTTCTAAATAAAAACCTAACAATTGCAGTTGCTGTCTGTGCTTCCTCACAATTATTTTTTATACAATAAACCAGTGCATGCCTATTGTTTTCCAATCCAAGAGGATACATGAATTGTACATTTACCCACCTAGCTCTGAATCCATGAAATAAATGCAGTCTGTTATGTGCTAACAACCTGATAAACAAGTACTAGGTTATTCATGTGTAAGTGCTGTTCCAGTTCCACCTGATGAACAAGAACATTGGCCTCAAGTGTCTCCCGACCCCCTGGACACCAGGCCTCCTTCCTAAGAGAGAAAGCCCCAGTTCACAACACCCCAGAGACCCAGGAAGAGGACAACCAAGACCAAAACAGCTGGTTTGTTAGCACAGAAATAGATCATTCAGCCATTGAGCAATGATCAAATCTGTCTGGAAGGGAATGTTTGTGTCAGAACACTATCAGTTTCCATTGAGACTGACTGGTGATAACAGCCATTGTCGCCGTTGTGGAGTTGGAAGCTTACTCCTCCACCAGACGTCATTTGGGGAAAAGTCTGACCTCCACCCGCTCCTCTCTGTCCTCTCTCCTACGTGACCCGGAAACCGATAAGTGGTCGAAGGGATGTCCATTCGTTTAATAGGCGAATGGAAGCATGTCCTCCCCTCCTCGATAGCCACCTTTCATTGAGGATAGTCATGTGTATCCTACCGGAGTCCTTCACGGAAGAGTTTTCAAACCCCCTTTGAATCAGCTTTTGTTTTGTCGGAGGAGGAAAGCATGCTCACATTTAAAATGAATATGCTACTTATCATTGTATCTATAAAATGTGTTACGAACTGGCTCGTAGCCTTTAGCGAAGTGGGAGACAATGCGGAGATAAGGAAATAAGAAACGTACAGTACCGGTCAAAAGTTTGGACACCTACTCATTCAAGGGTTTTTCTTTATTGTTACTATTTTATATATTGTAGAATAATAATGAAGACATCAAAACTATGAAATAACACATATGGGATCATGTAGTAACCAAAGAATCCAAATATATTTTAGATTCTTAATTCAAAAGGCACTCGCACATCTGAGCAATCTTTTTTGCAGGTGCATGGTAACAGTTGAACAAGATCAAGGAAAAATGAAACTGCACACTGCTCTTGATAGTATCACTGATCTTTAATAAGCTTACGTATCGGCCTCACGGCCTTCGTCAGAGCTTTTGTGAGTTTTTTTTAAATTAGCACCCTTATGTAGACCTAGCCCCACCCACATCCGTTCTACGCATCGAAAGGGGTTGGAGGCGAAGGAAAAAACAAATAATAAGTGCTACCAAATATAACAATATGCATTTCATAAATATTAGAATAAAGTGTGTACATAAAACGTATTAAACACGTCTGTAAAACCACAATGAGGACATAACTTGCTCCGTATGTCTTTCATTAATCATTGGGTACATCGTACGACAAACATCAGAGTAATCTTAAATAGGGGCATAATTCATGTTCAAATTCACAACATAACATACATAGGCATTTCATCATTAAGTCCTTTAGGAAATCATGTCTGGAGGGTGAAAATCCAAAAACATTCTCTTTTACTCAGAGTATTATTAATATCGCCTCCCCTGTCTGATATCTTAACTTTCTCTATGCCACAAAATCTGAAGGTAGAAATGTCATGCTTTAGGTCATTAAAATGTACTGCGACTGGGTAATAATCCCTGTCGTTTCTCCTGATTGAATTTTTATGTTTACTGATTCTCTGTTTGAGAGAGCGGGTGGTTTTACCGACATAACAGAGCCCACATGGACATGTAATAATGTAAATAACATGGGTGGTGGAGCACGTAATAATGTCATTTATTTGGAACCGTTTTCCTGTGTGTGGGTGGCAGAAATATCCACACTTCATCATATTGTTGCACAGTGCGCATCCTCTGCATTTATAGCTAACATTTGGAAGAGGGCGAAAAGGGCCTGGCTGATTTTCTTTTGTGGCTGGCAGTTAGCATGAACCAATTTATCGCGTAAATTGCGACCCCTCCTATACACAATAAGTGCCAGTGTTTCTTGACCGCATCTCCCACTTTTCGCGAGTTCAGCGTATATGTGGTTGTAAACATTACGGAGTGTTCTTTAGCTTTAGCGGGTCTTTTTTGTAGCAGTTCATCTCGTGTTTTTCCCAATGCCAAATTAAGAGCTTCATCCACACATGGTGGCGAATAGCCTCTTCTTAGAAACTTAATGCGCATCTCCAATGCTTTTTCTAGATAATCCTATGTGGAGTGGCAGTCTGAAAAACTGGCTTCTTGGAAGTCCTCTTTTTAATGGCGCAGGATGGAAGCTGTCCACTGTAATAGAGTATTTCTGTCCGTTTCTTTTCTATACAGAGTTGTAAACAGGGTTCCATTTGATTTCTCAATCCACATATCGAGGTAATGAACACGCTGAGCGTCACATTCAATAGTGCATTTGAGATTGGGGTCAATGTCATTGAGTAGTGCCATAAAATCTGACAGCTCTTTTTCCGTTCCTTCCCATATGCAAAAAATGTCGTCAATATATCGATACCACTTCAGGACTTTATTCAAAAATTGATTTTCGTTTTCATTATTAACAAAACGTTCTTCAAAAATACCCACATAAAGGTTAGCATAGCTCGGAGCAAATGTAGAGCCCATCGATGTTCCATTCGTTTGGAGGGAGTATTCATCATCAAACCTGAAATAGTTATACGTCAAAACATATTCAGCCAACTCTAGAATAAAGTTTGTTGGTGGATATTCGTTAGTATCTCTGTCTCCCAAATAGTGAGCTAGGGCTGCCTGCCCCCCACATGGGGAATGCTGGTATATATAGACTCTCGAAATCTAATGTGACCAAAATACAGTCTTCTGTTAAACCCGTTATTGATGAGATCTTGTTTATGAAGTCTATAGAGTCTTGTACATGTGATGGCAATGCTTGCACATGAGTTTTAATAAAATAGTCTACAAAGTTCGACAATGGCTCTAGCATTGAGTCTATTCCTGCAACCACCGTTCTGCCTGGATAGTTGCCTTGTTGTGTTTTAGGTTTGTGTAATTTCGGTCGAATGTACAGGCATGGACGTATGGCACATTTGCAGCAAAGATAATCATATTCAGGTTTTGAGATAAGGTGGTTTAATAGGGCTCCAGATTAGAGCACATTTCCCTTTGGAACACCTGTGTAGGAACAGCACTCAGTTTCTATAGAAACGTTCATTGCTGAGTTGTCTCTGAATTTCTTCTTTATATTTTTCATAGTCTAAAACAACCACAACACCCCCCTTATCCGCAGGTTTAATAACCAAATATGAATCTTTCATTAATTAAAATTCTGGTGAGATTCTTCTGAATGTGGTTTGTTTGTCTCGTATATACTGACATGGCTTCTTGTTCGACTAACCTACAATAGATATTAATTGAGGAGTTGTTAACCATGGGACAGAATTACCTTTTGGGCTTAAAATGGGTACCAGTTCTTTGATGTGTTTCTAGGCCCGAAACAGTGTTTTGCGAAAACACATGCTTAAATGTAATCTTACGAAATAATTTAAACAGATCTACTTTCGTATTGAATGGTTTATCTGTACATGTAGGTACAAAAGAGAGGCCTTTAGATAAGACTGAGATTTGCGCGTCAGTAAGTTCATTTTTTGGAGAGGTTAATTACCGCGTCCTGCTGTAGCCCCGTGTCCACGGCCTGTATTCCTGGTCCCCTCTCCGACCGCTTGCCTCTTCTACATCCTTTATTTTCTTTCGTGGAGCCTTGTGTTGCTTCCGGGCTAAAAAGAACCCGACTGTGTGCCATGGTAGCTGGAGTAGCTGTCTGTAGGAAATTCGCTCTCATTGGAGAGAAACGACAGGGATTACCCAGTCGCAGTACATATTAATGACCTAAAGCATGACATTTCTACCTTCAGATTTTGTGGCATAGAGAAAGTTAAGATATCAGACAGGGGAGGCGATATTAATAATACTCTGAGTAAAAGAGAATGTTTTTGGATTTTCACCCTCCAGACATTATTTCCTAAAGGACTTAATGATGAAATGCCTATGTATGTTATGTTGTGAATTTGAACATGAATTATGCCCCTATTTAAGATTACTCTGATGTTTTTCGTACGATGTACCCAATGATTAATGGAAGACATACGGAGCAAGTTATGTCCTCATTGTGGTTTTACCGACGTGTTTAATACGTTTAGCACAAACGTATTATTAGTTTTTTCCTTCGCCTCCAACCCCTTTCGATGCGTGGAACGGATGTGGGTGGGGCTAGGTCTATAAGGGTGAGAAGAAAAAAAAATTACTCACAAAAACTCTGACGAAGGTCGTGAGGCCGATAGTAAGCTTATTAAAGATCAGTGATACTATCAAGAGCAGTGTGCGGTTTCCTTTTTCCTTCATATTTTATATTCTTCAAATAGCCACCCTTTGCTTTGATGACAGGTTTACACACTCTTGTCATTCTCTCAACCAGCTTCATGAATTTAAGTCCTGTGTGAATGCTCTCTCTAATTCTCTCTTTCTCTCTTTCTTTCTCTCTCTCGGAGGACCTGAGCCCTAGGACCATGCCTCAGGACTACCTGGCTAGATGACTCCTTGCTGTCCCCAGTCCACCTGGTCGTGCTGGTGCTCCAGTTTCAACTGTTCTGCCTGCGGTTATGGAACCCTGACCTGTTCACCGGACATCCTACCTTGTCCCAGACCTGCTGTTTTCAAATCTCTAGAGACGGCAGGAGCGGTAGAGATACTCTTAATGATCGGCTATGAAAAGCCAACTGACATTTACTCCTGAGGTGCTGACTTGCTGCACCCTCGACAACTACTGTGATTATTATTATTTGACCATGCTGGTAATTTATGAACATTTGAACATCTTGGCTATGTTCTGTTATAATCTCCACCGGCACAGCCAGAAGAGGACTGGCCACCCCTCATATCCTGGTTCCTCTCTAGGTTTCTTCCTAGGTTTTGGCCTTTCTAGGGAGTTTTTCCTAGTCACCGTGCTTCTACACCTGCATTGCTTGCTGTTTGGGGTTTTAGGCTGGGTTTCTGTACAGCACTTTGAGATATCAGCTGATGTTAGAAGGGCTATATAAATACATTTGATTTGATTTGATGAGGTAGTCACCTGGAATGTATTTCATTTAACAGGTGTGCCTTCTTAAAAGTTAATTTGTGGAATTTATTTCCTTCTTAATGCGTTTGAGCCAATCAGTTGTGTTGTGACAAGGTGGGGGGATATACAGAAGATAGCTTTATTTGGTAAAAGACCAAGTCCATATTATGGCAAGAACAGCTCAAATAAGCAAAGAGAAACGACAGTCCATCATTGTGAATCTCTTGGGAGCCCTGACAACTACTGTTATGGTCAGTAGATGAGATTGGCTGGACGTGGTGCGAGGAAGAGGTGTTTGCATTACATTCACAGGAGGAAGATTAGCTATCGGTTTGTGGACTGGATCCCAATGCTCCAGGGATAATTAAGAGACATGGATAAAGGGATGGGGGGAGGGAGAGTAAGGGATTGGTATATTGAGAGGAAAACAAAGAGATGGGTAGGAATGAGGAGAGGTTGTAGGGGCCTACAGACAGTGTACAGTTGCCAAGCTATTCAAGGGGTTGGCCCAGAGAAATTGCATTCTCATCGATGTACTTGAATGTAGCTCCCAAACTGACCAGCAGGTGGTGGTATCTCCATGTCACAGCTTGACTGAGAGGTCACCCAAGTCTTCAACTCTCTCTAGGGCACCTCAGGGAAACTCTGAAGACATTGTCCATATGGAAAAGGAATATGTAGTACAGGGATAATCAGCTAGATTTAACCGCGGGCCAACTTTTACTTTAGCGGATGGTCAGGGGGCTGAAACATAATTACAAATAATCTGTGGACTGCAAATTGACCACAAGTAGCCCAAAGATATATAGTATGTGACTAAAACATAATAATTTCAAACCTTGCTTACTTTTGTATATAATCACATACAGTATTTCAATATCATGTGTGGGAATACTTTGGAACAGATTTCCAAAATGTTAATCACTTGGAGCTGATTTGCTAGTGATTTTACAGTGTTTTATGTCCAACAATTTCGTTTTTATATATAAAATAAATTTTCTCCAAAAACTTGGGGTGCCAAAACATGCTGGCCACAAAATTCATGCTTTAAAAATTGCACTTTGCATTTTAGTAGAAAACAATCACAGTAAGGTACTTAATTATTACCCAGAAATGGTTTGATATTGAGATAAAAATGGCTGCATTGGACCTTTAACATGGCATAAGTCTTGGCAAAATGTGTAGAATTGAAGGAAATTAGCTTTAAACATGCCAAAGTTTCTCTCCACCCCGTGGCAAAATGGGTAGAAATGCAAGAAATGTTTCTCTTTGCCCCAAAATGAGTAGAATATGAATTTGAAAATTGCTAAACTTCTCTCGTCCCATGGCAAATGGTGTAGAATTACAGAAAGCTTGCTTTACAGCTACAACATTTTCTCTACTCCTCTTGCAAAATGTGTAGTGGCAGGAAATTAACCTTAAACTGTCAGACATGGGACCAAACTTTTCCTGTTACTGGGTTAGCAGAATAACTATTTTAGGTACACCTGTGTGCATGTGTGCATGTTTGTGTCCGTGTGTTCATGGGTGTGTGTGCATGTGTGTGTGTTCATGGGTGTGTGTGCATGTGTGTGTGTTCATGGGTGTGTGCGTGTTTGTGTCCGTGTGTTCATGGGTGTGTGCATGTGTGTATCAGTAGGCTGTAGATCAAACTGCTAGCCTGACTTCAGTATGTCTGTTGCTGCTATTTCTGTTACATACTCCTGCTCACACATTTCTCTCTCTCCCTCTCCTGCCGGGGCAGAAAAGTTACTCAGAAAAGTTGACAATTTATTTCAACGGTCTATAATAAATTATAAAATGTGTTAATGGTTAATTACTCCCACATTTATAAACAATTTACTAAATAGTCTTTCCCAGTCACTAATCTAAAGGGAGCACTATTTATGCTTTATAAATGCTTTGTAAATGTTTTGGCGTTTAGTTTAGTTTATTAATTCGACCATTTTAAAAAACAACCACACATAAAACTTAAAAGCCATACATGCACATGAATAAAATCATCGAGGAAAACACACAATAAAGTCTGGGACTTATTTCCATTGTGGTCCTCTTGAGACAAGATGGCTAGACAAGATCGAACACAGTATGGCAGTGAAATAATAAAACAAAAACATAAAAGAAGAACATCTATCTCATCATTCCAGTTACATCATAAGGGTTATTCATATGGGCACAGAGGACATCAAACATATTTTTACTTTATTTTTAAAGCTGTCCAGAGAGGACATTGTTTTTATAGGCAGAGGCAACTCATTCCATTCTGAGGCTCCAGTATACAAGAAAGTACCTTTCCCAGCATTACTCCTGAACCTGTATAAGCACACATCAGCAACACCTGATCTGGTGCTGTGATTGTGTGCATCCCTAACACGAGCAAAGTAATCACTTAAATATCTGGGCGCAGGACCATAAATACTCCTGTAAACCAAACCTAGTCTAATCTGGGACACCCTAGCCTCAACAGGCAGCCAGTTTAGTTCCTGAAAGCAGCTCCTGCCTATGTGAGTACGTGGACTCACCTTCAATACTACCCTGATCAACTTATTCTGGGCTATCTGGAGCTTCCCCTTCATAAGTTTAGATAAGCCCCCAAACCAGGAAGTACTAGCATAGTCAAAATGGCATTGAATGAGGCCAGTAGCCTTATCAAGCAGCTTGGACTTTCTAGCCAAAAACTTAATCCTGTCATTAACCTTCCCTAGTACCTTATTGGCCATGCTCACACCTCCCAAGCTTCCATCAAGGATACATCCCAAGTAGCTAACAGAGGTTTTAGTAGTCGGCACCTCACCCCCTAACTCCACTCTGATTTCAGACAACCTATACAATTTAGGTCTGGATCCCAAAATACTTGCTTCAGTTTTCCCTAAGTGCAGAGATAACTTATTATCTCCAAGCCATTTGCTAATGTTAGTAAGCTCTGTGCTAAGTATGCTCTCCAACATAGTTTTACTTTTGTGAGACACCAGAAGTGTAGAGTAATCCTCATAAAGAAAAAGACGGCAAGAACAAGCATCTTTCATATCATTAATATACAATAAAAACAGCAGGCGTGTCCAGTGGTAGACATTCCAGCAGTACCTCATGATCCTTAAAGGGATAGTTCACCTAAATTACAAATGACACATTGGTTTCCTTACGCTGTAAGCAGTCTATAGACTGTGTTCCTTTGGACAAAAAAAAATGTTCGCTATGAAATGCTAAAATGTACAATAGAGTATTGCTTAAGAATGATTTTAAAGCCTATATTTCGATCCTGGGGTTCATCCTCACATAGTTAGTCAAAAACATCATGGTACCCCTTTCCTGCAGTCAAATGACCTAGTATCCTCATGGGTGGAATGTTACTTAATAAACATTATCTAAAGAAACCCACTGAAAATCTGGTGTTTCTATGTCAAACGGTTTTGTTATATTTCAGTCTTCTGCAATGTATATAAAGTGTAATATTGGGATTCAAAATCCAAATTGAATACATTTCAACTCTGTATCTGACATGGTACAGGTGTCTTTTTATTAAGTCCACAACCATGTGTGTGAGGTGTATACTTTTGTTTGAAAGTATATTTGTTTAAGACTACCAAAAAACACTCTGTGTGACATTCATTTAGCCCACTGCAGTAAAAGGTTAAAAGAGTAAGAATGTTTTTTTAAAAGCATTAACAAAATTCATTGTTTGTTATATAAACTACAGAAATGTCTTTCTTCATTTCATCTAGCACCTATACTTCCAACACAGAGAAGTCTATTTGATACATTTCTGGATGGCAGACTAGAATGTAGCTTGCTTAATTTACAGTCACATGCACACACACACACACACACACACGATTCAATCCGTAAGCCTGAAGATCAGAGCTGTAGCGCGACTGAAATTTAAAGGTCATTTTTGATTGAGTTACTATGAATGCAGTCTACGTGAACGCTGGAACATTGCCTTTAAATTTCTGTTGCGCTGTAGTGCGGGTCTTCAGCTCTACGGACTGAATCAATCCCTTACTATTTTTAGGTAGTCCATCACATCCCAACACGCACAAACAAGCATATGCACATGTTTGCACACATGTGCACGCACGCGCACACGCACACGCACACACACACACAGGGCCTCGTATATACCTGGTGGTAACATGCGTCCTTTGTCCTGAGCTTGTTCTGATTGTGCCCATATTGAAGCCATTGCATCTACACATGGTAGTAAAATGTGTAGCCTATCTTTCCACTGTGTCCCACTGTTCCAACTTGTAAACAAGGCAGCACAGGATGTTTGTTAATGCGACTACATGCAGCCAGTGGCAATATCCGCTTTAGGCATAATACCAGAGATATTGGAGAAAGGAGGAGAAAGCAATCCCATTGGTCAATGAATGGAGGAACGTATAATGCCCTACCCAGCATACTGTTGACCAATCGCATTAATGTTGTTGCACCAAGCAGCTGCTAAGCTAATCGTCACAAAATTCCTTCCCAGTCAGGGTATGAGCCGAGAAACGTGCCTATTTTCCTCGAAGGTACGTAATGTCACGATGCCAAAGCTATACAATATTACAGAAGTTAATTCTCAGATCTCAGAAAAAAGATTTGAATGTTGTACTTCTTGTTGTACTTCATGCTAATGTTTTTGAGCAAGTGCCCAAATGACTCCGATTCACTGCTTGAAGGAAAGCTCTCGTTGCTTCCCATCTTCTCAAAAGTATCTCTGATAATGCCTGGAGCAACTTGTGGATTTGACAGCAATAACACAGTTCCACCTCTGATACCGCCGTTGGCTAAAGCGGATCTAATTGAATCAAGCCCTACATCACAGTCTCAGTAAGTGAAATATCACATTTCACATGCACAAACACACATGCACACTCTCTCTTGATCTCTTGCGCACACACACAGCGCACACAGCGCACACAGCGCACACAGCACACACAGCACACACAGCACACACAGCACACACAGCACACACAGCACACACAGCACACACAGCACACACAGCACACACAGCACACACAGCACACACAGCACACACAGCACACACAGCACTTAAGATTGTCTCGCTATGTGTGAATTCATTGGTTGATGTGATTGGAAGGCACACATTACAATGTCAATGCCGATCATGAGGCTCATTTTCATGTGGCTCTCATCAGGAGACTAAGATGTGATGAATAAACTTCACTACTGTCTCTATGTAAACAGCTGCAGCCAAGGCACTCAGAGGTTGGCTGGCTCAACCAGAGGATACCAGCTCTGAAATGGGTCACTTTGCAGAACAAAATGTCAAAAAATACTTTATTATAAAAAGTCCTACTTGTTCTAATTTAGATGTTGTTGGTTTTTGTTGGTTTCTTGGCACCGTTTACAGTAGTCAGAGTCAGTCTCTCCCTCTCCCCCTCCCTCCCTCCCCCCTCCCTCTCTCTGTATTCGTGGACCACTCCTTCTCTCTGGTTGGTGGAGAGGTGTCACTCAAGGCTTGACATCCAGTTAGTTGCTCTGGTTCAAGTTCATCTCCATCCCTTCCTCAGGGTCTTTCTTGCCCACCTCAGGGTTCTTCTTCCTGCCTAGAGCCTCAGCTTCCTCCATGGTGCTGGTCAGGGGCTCACCCAGCGTCTCTGGTAACCACAGGGTCAGAACACCTATTATAAATGCCAGGATCCCCACAATCAGCTATGGGAGAGGAAAGACAGGAGAAAAGGAAATTGAGTTAGTGGAAGAAGAAAAATGTGTAAGGGTATGTTATCATAATCAGAATATATGCTCTACCTGTATATATGTGTCTGTTGTTTACCTGTGGTAGGAATTGCCAAATGTCAGCCAGGTAGACACAGAAAGGAGCCACCACACTGCCCACACGACACATCATACTGCCACTGCCCACCGCCAGGGACCTAAGGGGAGAACACACTTTAATACAATTGATAGCATCTGTCAGGATACATTAAGTATGTTGGATAGAAGAATCTCACAGTGTGTCCTATCTGTACCTGATGATGGTTGGATAGAGCTCACAGTGTGTCCTGTCTGTACCTGATGATGGTTGGATAGAGCTCACAGTGTGTCCTGTCTGTACCTGATGATGGTTGGATAGAGCTCACAGTGTGTCCTGTCTGTACCTGATGATGGTTGGATAGAGCTCACAGTGTGTCCTGTCTGTACCTGATGATGGTTGGATAGAGCTCACAGTGTGTCCTGTCTGTACCTGATGATGGTTGGATAGAGCTCACAGTGTGTTCTTTCTGTACCTGATGATGGTTGGATAGAGCTCACAGTGTGTCCTGTCTGTACCTGATGATGGTTGGATAGAGCTCACAGTGTGTCCTGTCTGTACCTGATGATGGCTGGATAGAGCTCACAGTGTGTCCTGTCTGTACCTGATGATGGTTGGATAGAGCTCACAGTGTGTCCTGTCTGTACCTGATGATGGTTGGAGAGAGCTCACAGTGTGTCCTGTCTGTACCTGATGATGGTTGGATAGAGCTCACAGTGTGTCCTGTCTGTACCTGATGATGGTTGGATAGAGCTCACATTGTGTCCTGTCTGTACCTGATGATGGTTGGGTAGAGCTCACAGTGTGTTCTGTCTGTACCTGATGATGGTTGGATAGAGCTCACAGTGTGTTCTGTCTGTACCTGATGATGGTTGGATAGAGCTCACAGTGTGTCCTGTCTGTACCTGATGATGGTTGGATAGAGCTCACAGTGTGTCCTGTCTGTACCTGATGATGGTTGGATAGAGCTCACAGTGTGTCCTGTCTGTACCTGATGATGGTTGGATAGAGCTCACAGTGTGTTCTTTCTGTACCTGATGATGGTTGGATAGAGCTCACAGTGTGTCCTGTCTGTACCTGATGATGGTTGGATAGAGCTCACAGTGTGTCCTGTCTGTACCTGATGATGGTTGGATAGAGCTCACAGTGTGTCCTGTCTGTACCTGATGATGGTTGGATAGAGCTCACAGTGTGTCCTGTCTGTACCTGATGATGGTTGGAGAGAGCTCACAGTGTGTCCTGTCTGTACCTGATGATGGTTGGATAGAGCTCACAGTGTGTCCTGTCTGTACCTGATGATGGTTGGATAGAGCTCACATTGTGTCCTGTCTGTACCTGATGATGGTTGGGTAGAGCTCACAGTGTGTTCTGTCTGTACCTGATGATGGTTGGATAGAGCTCACAGTGTGTTCTGTCTGTACCTGATGATGGTTGGATAGAGCTCACAGTGTGTCCTGTCTGTACCTGATGATGGTTGGATAGAGCTCACAGTGTGTCCTGTCTGTACCTGATGATGGTTGGATAGAGCTCACAGTGTGTCCTGTCTGTACCTGATGATGGTTGGATAGAGCTCACAGTGTGTCCTGTCTGTACCTGATGATGGTTGGATAGAGCTCACAGTGTGTCCTGTCTGTACCTGATGATGGTTGGGTGGAGCTCACAGTGTTTACTGTACCTGATGATGGTTGGGTAGAGCTCACAGTGTGTCCTGTCTGTACCTGATGATGGTTGGGTGGAGCTCACAGTGTTTACTGTACCTGATGATGGTTGGGTAGAGCTCACAGGTGTACAAGTAGATGAGGCCAAAGGCGATGGCAATAGCAAACTTCCCTGTCATACTGAGGAAGATGGCTAACACCTCGATGTCCTGAAGAACAAAAAGAAGGAGAACAAAGGAGGTGGAGGGGAGACAGGAAGTACCAGAGAAAGAGAGGGGAGGAAGATAGACAGAGAGTGAGCAATAGAGAGCGAGAAGAGAGCAATCAATAAGACTGTAAACAATTCCAAACATCTGTTTCCTGATTACTCAGCCAATCACATCACAGACACTAACGGATCACCTTAGCCCTGAATCAGTCAACAACTAGTTAGAGCTGGAATACATCATTTCAACCTGAGGAAATAAGCTATGATCTTTAAACTGAGAAATAGTAGTGTGATCTTTAAAAAAAGGTTTGCTTTTCTCCCAGTGAAGGAGGAAATTCAGTTTGTTCCCACCACCCCTCCCCTCTTTCTCTCCTCTCCGTCTCCTCCTCACTCCTCTCGGTCTTTGGCATCCCTCCCTGGCTGAGCTATCTGCTCATGCACTGAAAGAGTATCATCGCAATATATCCACTATATAAATATACAGTTGAAGTCGGAAGTTTACATACACCTTAGCCAAATACATTTAAACTCAGTTTTTCACAATTCCTGACATTTAATTCTAGTAAAAATTCCCTGTCTTAGGTCAGTTATGATCATCGCTGTATTTAAAAAATGTGAAATGTCAGAATAATAGTAGAGAGAATTATTTATTTCAGCTTTTATTTCTTTCATCAAATTCCCAGTGGGTCAGAAGTGTACATACACTCAATTAGTATTTGGTAGTATTGCCTTTAAATTGTTTAACTTGGGTCAAACGTTTCAGGTAGCCTTCCACAAGCTTCCCACAATAAGTTGGGTGAATTTTGGCACATTCCTCCTGACAGAGCTGGTGTAACTGAGTCAGGTGTGTAGGCCTCCATGCTTGCACACACTTTTTCAGTTCTGCCCACAAATTTGCAGTCGCAAACCGTAGTCTGGCTTTTTTATGGCGGTTTTGGTGCAGTGGCTTCTTCCTTGCTGAGCGGCCTTTCAGGTTATGTCAATACAGGACTCGTTTTACTGTGGATATAGATACTTTTGTACCTGTTTCCTCCAGCATCTTCACAAGGTCCTTTGTTGATGTTCTGGGATTGATTTGCACCTTTCGCACCAAAGTACATTCATCTCTAGGACGCGTCTCCTTCCTGAGCGATATGACGGCTGCGTGGTCCCATGGTGTTTATACTTGCGTACTATTGTTTGTACAGATGAACGTGGTACCTTCAGGCGTTTGGAAATTGCTCCCAAGGATGAACCAGACTTGTGGAGGTCTACAATTTTTTTTCTGAGGTCTTGGCTAATTTATTTAGATTTTCCCATGATGTCAAGCAAAGAGGCACTGAGTTTGAAGGTAATCCATCCTTGAAATCCATCCACAGGTACACCTCCAATCAATTAGCCTATCAGAGGGCCTCCCGGGTGGCGCAGTGGTCTAGGGCACTGCATCGCAGCGCTAGCTGCGCCACCAGAGACTCTGGGTTCGCGCCCAGGATCTGTCGCAGCCGGCCGTGACCGGGAGGTCACGCACAATTGGCCTAGCGTCGTCCGGGTTAGGGAGGGTTTGGCCGGTAGGGATATCCTTGTCTCATCGCACACCAGCGACTCCTGTGACGGGCCGGGCGCAGTGCGCGCTAACCAAGGGAGCCGGGTGCACAGTGTTTCCTCTGACACATTGGTGCGGCTGGCTTCCGGGTTGGAGGCGACCTGTGTTAAGAAGCAGTGCGGCTTGGTTGGGTTGTGTTTCGGAGGACGCATGGCTTTCGACCTTCATCTCTCCCGAGCCCGTACGGGAGTTGTAGCGATGAGACAAGATAGTAATTACTAGCAATTGGATACCACGAAAATTGGGGAGAAAAGGGGGTAATTTTTTTTATTTTTTATAATAATACAAAAAGTGCCTATCAGAAGCTTCTAAAGCCATGACATCATTTTCTGGAATTTTCCAAGCTGTTTAAAGGCACAGTCAACTTAGTGTATGTAAACTTCTGACCCACTGGAATTGTGATACAGTGAATTATAAGTGAAATAATTTGTCTGTAAACAATTGTTGGAAAAATTACTTGTGTCATGCACAAAGTAGATGTCCTAACCGACTTGCCAAAACTATAATTTGTTAACAAGAAATTAGTGGAGTGGTTGAAAAACGAGTTTTACTGACTCCAAGCTAAGTGTATGTAAACTTCCGACTTCAACTGTATATCCACTCAGGTAGGATAATAACAGGTTAATACAAGTTAAATGTGGAATTGTTCACATGCGAGCTGAACATTCGTTACATGGTCTTCCCACTCAAAAGTTTCAAAATGTCACATTTTTTGGCTGGCTAAAATCAGTAAAGTACATTATCCTCATGATTCCTCTAATGAAAGTGTCTGCCCAGCCTCTGGGCCTGTTTCATTGGGGCCTGTTCTGCTGGGGTGAGAGAAATAAAGGCTTCTGATTGTATAACATTTAAAAATCTATTTGTGGGAAATACATTGCTTGGAAACACCTACTGTTGTTCTCAGCTTTCCGTTAATATATTTTTTTATTTGTCATCTCTTAATAATGAGCTCAAAAGCAACTATTTTGCAGCCGAGATATTTGATATGGCTTTAAGATACAATGCGTGCGAAATGCGCATCGGCCTTTGTGAGTGCATAGGGTAGCAGGCTGCAAATACAAATGTACTGTTAGATTAGTACATGACTACTAGCAGTGGGTATTATATGTACTGTTAGATTAGTACATGACTACTAGCAGTGGGTATTATATGTACTGTTAGATTAGTACATGACTACTAGCAGTGGGTATTATATGTACTGTTATATTAATACATGACTACTAGCAATGGGTATTCTATGTACTGTTAGATTAATACATGACTACTAGCAGTGGGTATTATATGTACTGTTATATTAGTACATGACTACTAGCAGTGGGTATTATATGTACTGTTAGATTAGTACATGACTACTAGTAGTGGGTATAATATGTACTGTTAGATTAATACATGACTACTAGCAGTGGGTATTATATGTACTGTTAGATTAGTACATGACTAGTAGCAGTGGGTATTATATTTACTGTTAGATTAATACATGACTAATAGCAGTGGGTATTATATTTACTGTTATATTAGTACATGACTACTAGCAGTGGGTATTATATGTACTGTTAGATTAGTACATGACTACTAGCAGTGGGTATTATATGTACTGTTAGATTAGTACATGACTACTAGCAGTGGGTATTATATGTACTGTTATATTAATACATGACTACTAGCAGTGGGTATTATATGTACTGTTATATTAATACATGACTACTAGCAGTGGGTATTATATGTACTGTTAGATTAGTACATGACTACTAGCAGTGGGTATTATATGTACTGTTAGATTAGTACATGACTACTAGCAGTGGGTATTATATGTACTGTTATATTAATACATGACTACTAGCAGTGGGTATTACATTTACTGTTATATTAGTACATGACTACTAGCAGTGGGTATTATATGTACTGTTAGATTAATACATGACTACTAGCAGTGGGTATTATATGTACTGTTATATTAATACATGACTACTAGCAGTGGGTATTATATGTACTGTTATATTAGTACATGACTACTAGCAGTGGGTATTATATGTACTGTTATTTTAATACATGACTACTAGCAGTGGGTATTATATGTACTGTTATATTAATACATGACTACTAGCAGTGGGTATTATATTTACTGATATATTAGTACATGACTACTAG
This sequence comes from Salvelinus alpinus, assembly GCF_045679555.1. Lineage (NCBI taxonomy): Eukaryota > Metazoa > Chordata > Actinopteri > Salmoniformes > Salmonidae > Salvelinus > Salvelinus alpinus. The sequence goes on along the minus strand of NC_092093.1, from coordinate 23,426,709 downwards.
CAGTGGGTATTCTATGTACTGTTAGATTAGTACATGACTACTAGCAGTGGGTATTCTATGTACTGTTAGATTAGTACATGACTAGTAGCAGTGGGTATTATATTTACTGTTAGATTAATACATGACTAATAGCAGTGGGTATTATATTTACTGTTATATTAGTACATGACTACTAGCAGTGGGTATTATATGTACTGTTAGATTAATACATGACTACTAGCAGTGGGTATTATATGTACTCTTATATTAATACATGACTACCAGCAGTGGGTATTATATGTACTGTTAGATTAGTACATGACTACTAGCAGTGGGTATTATATGTACTGTTATATTAATACATGACTACTAGCAGTGGGTATTATATGTACTGTTAGATTAGTACATGACTACTAGCAGTGGGTATTATATGTACTGTTATATTAATACATGACTACTAGCAGTGGGTATTATATGTACTGTTATATTAATACATGACTACTAGCAGAGGGTATTATATTTACTGTTAGATTAGTACATGACTACTAGCAGTGGGTATTATATGTACTGTTATATTAATACATGACTACTAGCAGTGGGTATTATATGTACTGTTAGATTAGTACATGACTACTAGCAGTGGGTATTATATGTACTGTTAGATTAGTACATGACTACTAGCAGTGGGTATTATATGTACTGTTATATTAACACATGACTACTAGCAGTGGGTATTATATGTACTGTTATATTAACACATGACTACTAGCAGTGGGTATTATATGTACTGTTAGATTAGTACATGACTACTAGCAGTGGGTATTATATGTACTGTTATATTAATACATGACTACTAGCAGTGGGTATTATATGTACTGTTATATTAGTACATGACTACTAGCAGTGGGTATTATATGTACTGTTATTTTAATACATGACTACTAGCAGTGGGTATTATATGTACTGTTATATTAATACATGACTACTAGCAGTGGGTATTATATTTACTGATATATTAGTACATGACTACTAGCAGTGGGTATTCTATGTACTGTTAGATTAGTACATGACTAATAGCAGTGGGTATTATATTTACTGTTAGATTAATACATGACTAATAGCAGTGGGTATTATATTTACTGTTATATTAGTACATGACTACTAGCAGTGGGTATTATATGTACTGTTATATTAATACATGACTACTAGCAGTGGGTATTATATGTACTGTTGGATTAGTACATGACTACTAGCAGTGGGTATTATATGTACTGTTAGATTAGTACATGACTACTAGCAGTGGGTATTATATGTACTGTTATATTAATACATGACTACTAGCAGTGGGTATTATATGTACTGTTATATTAGTACATGACTACTAGCAGTGGGTATTATATGTACTGTTAGATTAGTACATGACTACTAGCAGTGGGTATTATATGTACTGTTATATTAATACATGACTACTAGCAGTGGGTATTACATTTACTGTTATATTAGTACATGACTACTAGCAGTGGGTATTATATTTACTGTTATATTAATACATGACCACTAGCAGTGGGTATTATATTTACTGTTATATTAGTACATGACTACTAGCAGTGGGTATTATATGTACTGTTAGATTAGTACATGACTACTAGCAGTGGCTATTATATTTACTGTTAGATTAGTACATGACTACTAGCAGTGGGTATTATATGTACTGTTAGATTAGTACATGACTACTAGCAGTGGGTATTATATTTACTGTTAGATTAGTACATGACTACTAGCAGTGGGTATTATATTTACTGTTATATTAATACATGACTACTAGCAGTGGGTATTATATGTACTGTTATATTAATACATGACTACTAGCAGTGGGTATTATATTTACTGTTAGATTAATACATGACTACTAGCAGTGGGTATTATATTTACTGTTATATTAATACATGACTACAAGCAGTGGGTATTCTATGTACTGTTAGATTAGTACATGACTACTAGCAGTGGGTATTATATGTACTGTTAGATTAGTACATGACTACTAGCAGTGGGTATTATATGTACTGTTAGATTAGTACATGACTACTAGCAGTGGGTATTATATTTACTGTTAGATTAGTACATGACTACTAGCAGTGGGTATTATATGTACTGTTAGATTAGTACATGACTACTAGCAGTGGGTATTATATGTGCTGTTATAGTAGTACATGACTACTAGCAGTGGGTATTATATGTACTGTTAGATTAGTACATGACTACAGTACTAGCAGTGGGTATTATATGTGCTGTTATAGTAGTACATGACTACTAGCAGTGGGTATTATATGTACTGTTAGATTAGTACATGACTACAGTACTAGCAGTGGGTATTGTATGTACTGTTAGATTAGTACATGACTACAGTACTAGCAGTGGGTATTGTATGTACTGTTAGATTAGTACATGACTACAGTACTAGCAGTGGGTATTATATGTGCTGTTATAGTAGTACATGACTACTAGCAGTGGGTATTATATTTACTGTTAGATTAGTACATGACTACTAGCAGTGGGTATTATATTTACTGTTTTTTAGTACATGACTACTAGCAGTGGGTATTATATTTACTGTTAGCCATCTAGTTAATGTGTTTGGAGTTTTCACTTCCTCATGTGGTGAATAAGCCCAAAAATAAATTTGCCTATGATATTAGTTCACATAAAGTTGTAGGCAAATTCATCTCTATTGAACCACAAAATTCATAATATTCTGGAACCCTATTTTAACAGTAAAAGCAAAAGCCTATTGTCAAATAATAATTAATGACAATCAATAGGTTAGGTTGCACATCACAATATCGTGAATCATGTATTCCTGCTTGGACATGTTAGATGTAACAACTTATTAATTGAATATTATAAACTCGGCCCTGAATGCTGATTGGCTGACAGCCATGGTATATCAGAACACATTCCACAGATATGACAAAAACATTTTTACTGCTCTAATTACGTTGGTAACCAGTTCATAATTGGAATAAGAGACCTTGGGGGTTTGTGGTATATGGCCAATATACCACGGCTAAGGGCTGTATTCAGGCACTCCGCGTTGTGCATAAGAACAGTCCTTAGCCGTGGTATATTGGCCATATACCACACCTTCTTGTGCCTTATTGCTAAAGCCTACCATCTCAGTAGTCTACTGCATAATCTAAAACACTGCAAATTACTTTAAGGTGATGCTACGCTACAGGACTGTTTTCCTAACACAGACTGGAATATGTTCCAGAATTCATTCAATGGCATTGAGGAGTATACCACCTCAGTCACCAACATCATCAGTAAGGGCATCAACGACGTCGTCCCCACAGTGACCGTACGTACATTTCCCAACCAGAAACCATGGATTACAGGCAACATCCGCACCAAGCTTAAGGCTAGAGCTGCCGCTTTCAAGGAGCGGGACACTAATCTGGACGCTTATAAGAAATCCCGTTATGCCTTCAGACGAACCATCAAACAGACAAAGCGTCAATACAGGACTAAGATTGAATCCTACTACACTGGCTCTGACATTCGTCGGATGTGGCAGGGCTACAAAGAGAAACCTAGCAAAGAGTTGCCCAGTGACGCGAGAGTTGCCCAGTGATGCGAGCCTAAAAGCTAAATGCCTTTTATGCTCGCTTCGAGGCAAGCAACACTGAAACATGCATGAGAGCACTAGCTGTTCCGGATGACCGTGTGATCACGCTCTCCGTAGCCGATGTGAGCAAGACCTTTAAACAGGTCAACATTCAAAAGCCGCGGGGCCAGACCGGTTACCAGGACGTGTACACAAAGCATGCACGGACCCCAACTGGCAAGTGTCTTCACTGACATTTTCAACCTCTCCCTGGCCGAGTCTGTAATACCTAAATGTTTCAAACAGACCACCATAGTCCCTGTGCCTAAGAAAGTGAAGGTAACCCTAAATGATTAATGCCCTGTAGCACTCACGTCGGTGAAGCGCTTTGAAAGGCTGGTCATGGCTCACATCAACACCATCATGCCAGAAACCCTAGACCCACTCCAATTCGCATACTGCCCCAACAGATACACAGATGACGCAATCTCAATCGCACGCCACACTGCCCTTTCCCACCTGGACAAAAAGAACACCTATGTGAGAATGCTGTTCATTGACTACAGCGCAGCGTTCAACACCATAGTGCCTCCAAAGCGCATCACTAAGCTAAGGACCCTGGGACTAAACACCTCCCTCTGCAACTGGATCCTGGACTTCCTGATGGGCCGCCCCCAGTTGGTAAGGGTAGGCAACAACACACGCTGCCACGCTGATCCTCAACACTGGGGCCCCTCCGGGGTGCGTGCTTAGTCCCCTCCTGTACTCCCTGTTCATCCATGACAGTGTGGCCAAGCACGACTCTGACACCATCATTAAGTTTGCTGACGACCCAACAGTGGTAGGCCTGATCACCGAAAACGATGAGACAACCTATAGGGAGGAGGTCAGAGACCTGGCAGTGTGGTGCCAGGACAACAACCTCTCCCTCAATGTGAGTAAGACAAAGGAGCTGATCGTGGACTATAGGAAAAGGGGTCCCAAACACGCCCCCATTAACACATCAACAAACTATCATGGTCCAAACACACCATGACAGTTGTAAAGAGGGCACGACAACAACTTTTCCCCCTCGGGAGACTGAAAAGATTCGGCATGGGTCCCCAGATCCTCAAAGTTCTACCGCTGCACCATAGAGAGCATCCTGACCGGTTGCATCACCACCTGGTATAGCAACTGCTCAGCATCTGACCGTAAGGCGCTACAAAGGGTAGTGCGTACGGCCCAGTACATCACTGGGGCCAAGCTTCCTGTCATCCAGGACCTATATACTAGACGGGTGTCTGAGGAAGGCACCAAAAATGTTTAAAGACTCCAGTCATCCAAGTCATAGACTGTTCTCTCTGCTACCGCATGGAAAGTGGTACCGGAGCGCCAAGTCTTGATCCAGAAGGCTCCTTAACAGCTTCTACCCCCAAGCCTTAAGACTGCTGAACAACTAATCAAATGGCCACCAGGACAATTTATATTGAAGACCCCTCCCCCCCTTTGTTTTTACACTGCTGCTACTCACTGTTCATTATCTATGAATAGACACTTCACAAATTACCTCGACTAACCTGTAGCCCTGTACACTGACTCAGTACCGGTACCCCCTGTATATAGCCTCGTTATTGTTATGTATATTTCTTGTGTTACTTTTTGTTTGATTCGATTTCTTGAACTGCATTGTTGGTTAAGGGCTTGTAAGTAAGCATTTCACAGTAAGGTCTACAACTGTTGTATTAGGCGCATGTGACAAATACATTCTTGATTTGATTTTAATGATAACACTTTTTTTGCGTTATCCCGCTAAAGAGAACTGGGGAGACCAAATCATGGGCTGGTGCCACCAACTGAAAAAGTTGGTGGCACAGAGGAAAATGTTAGAGCCCTGTCAAGGGGTGTGATTTTTAATCTGCTGCAGAGTAATGTGTTCTTCTGAGAAGAGAAGCATGCGATAGGATTTTATGCAGAAAAATAGGTAGGAAAAGCTATGCATGTTTGTGAACACGGAAGTCAGTGATTCATTTGTTCTGTAGGTTATTGAGGCAGTACAAATGTGATGTGACGAAAATTCTGACTAAAAAGAAAGGGCATTAGATGACTAAAATGCCCACTGTTTTCATAATTTTGACAATAACTAGACTAAATCATTATTCAAATTACAAAAATGTGACTAAGACTTAATGGTATTATAGTCAAAATGACTTAGACTAAATAAAAAAATAGTACCAAATGAACACTGGGCTGGAGTATGGCAGTATAACTCTCCTCCAGCTCAACCAGCTCAACCTAGTGCACCTGCAGTACTATAACTCAGGCTGTTTCCATGACGCAGCAAATCCACAGTAGACTATACTATAACAGGCCTCTCTCTCTCTGGTGGCCTGCGGCTGTGGTGGACAGGGCTGTGTACAGGCGTTTGGAGGAGCAGGTTGATTTCTTGGCCCTTTGGCTAAAGATAGAGCCCATCTGTGCATGTGCCTGGCTACGGCCCATTAGTAACAGATATGGAGATCCCTCCCTGCTGAGGGCAGAAAACTATTGGCTGCTGCTGGAACAAACCTGTTGAATCCCACCACTTAGAAACACACACGCACGCGCACCTGCACACATATCGGCCAGTGTTGGTCAGGTTACAGTTAGAGATAGGTTTAAGGTGAAGGGTTTAGGTCAGGGCATGTAAACTTCTGTGCACAGGCCATTTCTACTAAAATGAATCCTGAATGGTTACCCCCCATCCATCTGTTTAAGTCTCAGACGGATCTCCAGGGTCACATTAGGTTTGAAACGTTCTGCAGTGAAGATGTGTAGCATGTGTCAAAACACACACATTACCACAAGACTGACTTAAGATGGACGGGACAGATTGGATTAGCTCAATTCATATCACTGTGCACTCTGGGTAAATAAGACCAGGTAGTCAGGGTAGGCTGACCCTGTGGTATAATGTTGACTCCTTTCCTTGTTTTAATAATAGTGGCTTTAAGGGATTTGTCACACTTGCTCCTATCCTTTGATTTCTCTCTCGCTCACACACACCCACACATACACACACATACCCACACATGATTACTTGTACATACGTTTGGCACCACAATGATGAGCATGCAGGTCATTCCAGTCAGCAGCAGAGCCGGAGCACATGTCCTCTTCCTGCCCACCCGGTCCATCGCATAACAGCCAATCAGGTAGGAGGGGAACTCCACCGCACCTGGAAACAGACAATCACAAAGGATGTCAGAGCAAGACAGCGGGCAAGGCTGGCATTGTGACATTCTGTGAGGTGACATCTGGAACTGGGCCAGCATTGCCCGTAATTTGACTGAAAGGTCCTAGTGACGAGACTGTTTAATCTTTGATACTTAAGAGCATAGAGAAAAGAGCTTGCTAGATGGCACTTCCTCTGAGTTTCACAATTGATCTAAAGTGCAGCCAAAAAGAGGGCCACAGACAGCTAGGCTTACTCTGAGGAGGAAGTGGGGTTTGTGGCTCTTTCTTCAAACACATATCTTCCAAACACAATATAGGCTTATTACATTATTCTCATTGCCCTCATTACATCCCACAAGTACCTAGCCTAAAAATCTACAGTAGTGAGATATTTTTGTGTCTAACAAAGTGAATCATGGTTAAAAAAGATATTGTATCTTACTGACCTGGGCAGGTCCCAAAAGCATTGTAGCACTAAGATAATTGTAATTCCACTGAAACTAAATGTACAAAAGATTATCTTAGTGCTTACGATGCTTTTGGGAAATGGCCCTGATCTTCCCTTAATGAAACCAGAACTGGAGAAAACTAGTTCTGTTGCTCACCACACACACATTAGGTATTGACTTTAAAACTATGTATACATCCAACGGCTAGCCATCCAGTTTTAAACAGTTGTCTGTTTACAGTGTAGGTGCCCAGACATTAACTTAAAGCCCAAAGCAGTATTCTGTCAAGTATCCTTCCTGTAGAATAAACAGAATAGTAAACACAGAATAGTCAACAGGCAGAGCCATGGGACAGACCAGACACAGACCGTGTTTACATGGCCAAAAGCAGCTGTGTCTGAATAAACACACCTTTGTCTGTCGCTGTAGGAGCCTGAATTAGCAGCACCAGCTAGCAGCAGCAACACCAGCTAGCAGCAGCACCAGATACCAGCAGCACCACCAGCTAGCAGCAGCAACACCAGCTAGCAGCAGCAACACCAGCTAGCAGCAGCACTAGCAGCAGCACCACCAGCTAGCAGCAGCAACACCAGCTAGCAGCAGCACCAGGTAGCAGCAGCAGCACCAGATACCAGCAGCACCACCAGCTAGCAGCAGCAACACCAGCTAGCAGCAGCAACACCAGCTAGCAGCAGCACCAGCTAGCAGCAGCACCACCAGCACCAGATACCAGCAGCAGCACCAGCTAGCAGCAGCACCAGCTAGCAGCAGCAACACCAGCTAGCAGCAGCACCACCAGCTAGCAGCAGCACCACCAGCTAGCAGCAGCACCACCAGCTAGCAGCAGCAACACCAGCTACCAGCAACACCAGCTAGCAGCAGCACCAGCTACCAGCAGCACCACCAGCTAGCAGCAGCAACACCAGCTAGCAGCAGCAACACCAGCTAGCAGCAGCACCAGCTACCAGCAGCACCACCAGCTAGCAGCAGCACCACCAGCTAGCAGCAGCAACACCAGCTAGCAGCAGCAACACCAGCTAGCAGCAGCACCACCAGCTAGCAGCAGCACCACCAGCTAGCAGCAGCAACACCAGCTAGCAGCAGCACCAGCTAGCAGCAGCACCACCAGCTAGCAGCAGCAACAACACCAGCTAGCAGCAGCAACACCAGCTAGCAGCACCACCAGCTAGCAGCAGCAACACCAGCTAGCAGCAGTACCAGCAACACCTAGCAGCAGCACCACACAACACTCCCTGTCTGTCTGTCTATAGCTACCTCAGCCAGCCCATACTGTCTCAGTATCAACATCAGCCACATATACAGTAGTAGAGTTCAGCAGCTTTAGTTCAGTGTATAGAATGCTCATCTGTCCATGACCATCTACATGTACTATATGAATAAATTTTTGCTTGATAGGGAAGTAAATATATACAGCTTGGTGGTCACTCCCCTAAATATATACAGCTTGGTGGTCACTCCTATAATCACCCCTAACACAGTACATACACATCATATGCCCCACCCACACACACCCCCATCACAGTCTCACCAGCCAGGAAGAGGTTGATGTACTGGTTGCCCCCCAGGTTAACAGAGCCCAGGGAGAAGACGTAGTAGCCCAGGCTGCTGATGAACCACACGGCCCCCACCGTCACTGTCCTCCACGCCATCCTCCACGTCCCAAACAGGTCCAGGATGCTCAGCTTCTTCTCGGGCTCTGCCGGCTGGGCTACCCCCGCTGCCACCTCCTTCTCCAGCAGAGCCTCCTCGGGTTCCAGGAGGTTCTCGGCCCTCAAGCGGCCAGGCTCCAGCCCGTTGAAGCGGGCAATGGAGTCCAGCAAGACCTGAGTCTCCTTGAGCCTCCCCTTAGCCATCAGGTAGAAGGGCGTCTCTGGGAACTTCCAGCAGAAGAAGAGGAAGGGGGAGGTGCAGGTGGAGAGGATGATCTGATAGCTCCGCCAGGTCCGCACCAGGTAGCCCATGATTGCTACCATCATGACGCCCGTGGCAAAGGCGGCGTGCACGTGCATGGAGGTCCATGTGCGCACCTTGCTGCCGGTGAACTCGGTCACGTACACAAACACCACCACAAGGTAGCCACTAGACACCTGCAGAAAGAGAGGGGGGGGGACATTGGAACACAACACAGGGCAAGAGCCTCAAATCACATATAGGCTACACACACAGAGACAGACACACACACACACACACACAGACACAGACACACACACACACACACACACACACACACACACACACACACACACACACACACACACACACACACACACACACACACACACACACACACACACACACACACACACACACACACACACACACACACACACACTTTACTCTTGATGCATAAATCTAATGCCTGACGCAAGTCTCTGATGTGTGTTATCCTCTGGTCTGTGTTTAGTAAATAGATCCTGAGAGCAGACTGTGGTTAGACCTTATCCTCAGGGAATGACCCAGATATTAGCCCAAACAGCTCACAGACATACAAGCATTAGCATAAACATGCACACACACGCTAACATATATACACAGGAAATAGTCTGGTAGGTTGTGCTTGTGGTTTCTAAAACGGCCTTTCAAATCTGTAACTCTTACAGGGTTTACAGACCACAATACGAACAACAGAATATGGCCTATGGTCAGAGAGAATGTAGGGTTGAACATGTATATGTGTTCTGTTATGAGCAGCACAGGGAGGGTTTGTGTCTGGGCACAACATAGGACCTACTATGTAAGCAACATTTTATAGCCTTGTGGCCTGCTAATATTAACCACCCTCTCCCTTTCCTTCCAGTACAACCTGCCATTCCTTTTAGACACATAATCTAATACTGACAAATACAAATACTCTATGAATACTAACTAATGTATGAATATAACTGCATTCCTGAACTTGACTTCTGCATAAATCAAGAACTCACAGTATGTCTATGGGAGATGAGTTTGAAATGTCAAGTAAAGTTTCCCCATAAGAGAATATTTTATTGAGTGTCTCCTTACTGCAGGCCTTACACTACATTCCTCTCCACACACACACTCACCATGGCGAGCAGGAAGCGTATGAACATAAATAGGTAGTAGTTCCCCGTAAATGCCACGCTTACACCAAACACAAACTGGCACAGGCTGGTGATCATCAGGATCCTCTGTCTGCCAACCCTGAGAGACAGAGGAGAGAGAGACAGAGGAGAGAGAGACAGAGGAGAGAGAGACAGAGACAGAGGAGAGAGAGAGAGAAAGAGAGGGAGAGAGAGGGGGGGGGGATGTGAAAAGTTAGGATTACTTGTTAGGGTGTACAGTTAAATAGTTGCACCAAGGCCTGTGTTGTGGCTGACTGTCATCCTGACTGAGCCATAAGTTCCAGAGCAGGGTTGTCAAACAAATTTTCGATGCTCCCGGACTGTCATTTCAGTTATTATTAGCGAGCTGGACACACTCAAGACACAGTGTGAATGTAGGTCAATTATAATTTCTACACAGTTTGGATTTGGTTTTAGTCATTTTGAGTACACTTTTACTCAAACCGCCCGCTTGGCCGTCTGTTTGACACCCCTGTTGTAGAGGAAGAGACATACTTCAGGTATTTACAAAAAAGGCCCTCTGCTATCTACTGTATCTGACGACATGCGAAGAGTTGAGAGAAAACTATTCAATGTCACACAAGCTCATATGAAGTGAGCGCAAAATAAGAGGTATGTATTGCTGACTGTGAATTGCACATCGCCACACAGAAGTTGTGATTGAGTCGGTTTGTTTGTTGTGTGAGTACGTGACTTCATGTGACTCAAGGCATTGATCTAGAACAGAACAAATATTGGTTAAAATAATGTTAGACAGACAACAAGTTGGGAGCAGCACAGGGTCAGCCACAGGGTCAGCCACAGCGTCAGCCACAGCGCCAGCCACAGCGCCAGCCACAGGGTCAGCCACAGGGTCAGCCACAGGGTCAGCCACAGGGTCAGCCACAGCGCCAGCCACAGCGTCAGCCACAGCGTCAGCCACAGGGTCAGCCACAGGGTTAGTCACAGGGTCAGTCACAGGGTCAGCCACAGGGTCAGCCACAGCGTCAGCCACAGCGTCAGCCACAGCGTCAGCCACATGGTCAGCCACATGGTCAGCCACAGGGTCAGCCACAGGGTCAGTCACAGGGTCAGCCACAGCGCCAGCCACAGGGTCAGCCACAGGGTCAGCCACAGCGTCAGCCACCGGGTCAGCCACAGCGTCAGCCACAGCGTCAGCCACAGCGTCAGCCACAGAGCAGCAGTTTGGGTTGAAATTGTACATCACTATACAACAGTAGTGGCTGAGTTCATAGGTGTGTAGGTTGTGTGTTTGTTTGTGTGTGTGTGTACCTGCCTGCATGTGCCTCAAGGCCGCCAGACTAGATAGAACAAAATCAACAAGTTGGCTAATGACACATTTATACTGCCCCAGTGTATGAGCATGGAAGTAGTCTAGTAGTCTGTCTAACTACGAAACAATCTAACTCGTCATCTTCCCCTTCACTGAATAGGATGTGATCTCTTAATGCCATGCTGTCCTATACCCCACCATATTGACTGGTACCACAAGGTTGTCCAGCCATAGTACACACAAGCAGCATAGAATGCATAGCGACAACATTCAAAGTGAACACACTATGGAACTTTGAACTGGTAATATATAGGTTCCAATCCACAACACAAACAGTTTCACAACACCACAGGCTGCCACTCTTCTGCATGGGTCATCACTATCAGTCACAAATAAGAGGTCAAAATGCCTTATTAGAATCTCAAAAACTGCCTAAAAAACTATCCAACAGCCCATAACGACACAGCCCAGGTAGGCACACCCTCACCCCTCAGTCCCAGCTCAGGGAATGGGTTTGTGGGCATGAGGGTTCAACTGAGTGCCCCATTCTCTAAATAGTGGACACCTAGACCATGACTCAGGCTAGGGACCTAGCTGTAGCTGGATCCAGGTACCTCTTCTGGCTTTGGCAGGCCTCTCCCCTGTCCTGTCTGGACTAGAGGTCGACCGATTATGATTTTTCAACGGCGATAACGATGCCGATTATTGGAGGACCAAAAAACGATATCGATTAATTGGCCCGATTTTTAAAAATGTATTTGTAATTATGACAATTACAACAATACTGAATGAACATTTATTTTAACTTAATATAATATATCAATAAAATCAATTTAGCCTCAAATAAATAATGAAACATGTTCAATTTGGTTCAAATAATGCAAAAACAAAGTGTTGGAGAAGAAAGTAAAAGTGCAATATGTGCCATGTAAAAAAAGCTAACGTTTAAGTTCCTTGCTCAGAACATGAGAACATATGAAAGCTGGTGGTTCCTTTTAACATGAGTCTTCAATATTCCCAGGTAAGAAGTTTTAGGTTGTAGTTATTATAGGAATTATAGGACTATTTCCCTCTATACCATTTGTATTTCATTAACCTTTGACTATTGGATGTTCTTATAGGCACTTTAGTATTGCCAGTGTAACAGTATAGCTTCCGTCCCTCTCCTCGCTCCTACCTGGGCTCGAACGAGGAACACATCGACAACAGCCACTCTCGAAGTAGCGTTACCCATGCAGAGCAAGGGGAACAACTACTCCAAGTCTCAGAGCAAGTGACGTTTGAAACGCTATTAGAGCACACCCCGCTAACTAGCTAGCCATTTCACATTTCACGGTTACACCAGCCTAATCTCGGGAGTTGATAGGCTTGAAGTCATAAACAGCAGAGCTGCTGGCAAAACGCATGAAAGTGCTGTTTGAATGAATGCTTACGAGCCTGCTGGCGCCTACCATCGCTCAGTCAGACTGCTCTATCAAATCATAGACTTAATTATAACATAATAACACACAGAAATACGAGCCTTAGGTCATTAATATGGTCGAATCCGGAAACGATCATCTCGAAAACAAAACATTTATTATTTCAGTGAAATACGTAACCGTTCCATATTTTATCTAACGGGTGGCATCCATAAGTCTAAATATTCCTGTTACATTGCACAACCTTCAATGTTATGTCATAATTACGTAAAATTCAGGCAAATTAGTTCGCAATGAGCCAGGCGGCCAAAACTGTTGCATATACCCTGACTCTGCGTGCAATGAACGCAAGAGAAGTGACACAATTTCACCTGGTTAATATTGCCTGCTAACCTGGATTTCTTTTAGCTAAATATGCAGGTTTAAAAATATATACTTCTGTGTATTTATTTTAAGAAAGGCATTGATGTTTATGGTTAGGTACATTCGTGCAATGATTGTGCTTTTTTCGCAAATGCGCTTTTGTTAAATCATCCCCCGTTTGGCGAAGTTGGCTGTCTTTGTTAGGAAGAAATAGTCTTCACACCGTTCGCAACGAGCCAGGTGGCCCAAACTGCTGCATATACCCTGACTCTGTTGCACGAGAAGTGACACAAAGAAATTCATGTTAGCAGGCAATATTAACTAAATATGCAGGTTTAAAAAATATATACTTGTGTATTGATTTTAAGAAAGGCATTGATGTTTATGGTTAGGTACCTTTTTCGCGAATGCGCACCGCATCGATTATATGCAACGCAGGACACGCTAGATAAACTAGTAATATCATCAACCATGTGTAGTTAACTAGTGATTATGATTGATTGATTTATTAAACTTATCTTATAAAAAACAATGCTAGCTAGCAACTTACCTTGGCTTCTTACTGCATTCGCGTAACAGGCAGGCTCCTCGTGGAGTGCAATGAGAGGCAGGTGGTTAGAGCGTTGGACTAGTTAACCGTAAGGTTGCAAGATTGAATCCCCGAGCTGACAAGGTAAAAATCTGTCGTTCTGCCCCTGAACAAAGCAGTTAACCCACCTAACCCACTTAACTGACTAGTTAAATAAAGGTGTAAAAAAATACCGATTTCCGATTGTTATGAAAACTTGAAATCGGACCTAATTAATTGACCATTCCGATTAATCGGTCGACCTCTAGTCTGGACAACTGGGCGTTATCCTGCCAGGGGTCTTGTATGTCCACACTGTACCAAGAGTCTTAAACTGTCTCTCTAGCTGTCGACTGGCTGTTACCCTGTAGTGTCAGATTCACTCACGGAAAAGCCTCTCTGAACCCCCACACACACTGTTACCCAAACACACACTTTCACACTCTGTTTGCCTGTTTTTCTGTTCTGGCCTGAGAAAGAGGTGACATGAAGACTGATGGGTTTGAGAGATGAGGAGGGTAGGCTCGGGAGGTTCTAAGGACCCGCTGAGAATAAACCCTCACCCCTAACACCAGGCCATAAACCCTCACACCAGTGCCATAAACCATCACCCCTAATACCAGGCCCATAAACCCTCACACCAGGCCGATAAACCCTCACATCAGGCCCATAAACCATCACCCCTAACACGAGGCCCATAAACCCTCACACCAGGACCATAAACCCTCACCCCTAACACCAGGCCCATAAACCCTCACTCCTAACACCAGGCCCATAAACCCTCACACCAGGACCATAAACCATCACCCCTAACACCAGGCCCATAAACCCTCACACCAGGCCCATAAACCATCACCCCTAACACCAGGCCCATAAACCCTCACCCCTAACACCAGACCTATAAACCCTCACCCCTAACACCAGGCCCATAAACCCTCACACCAGGCCCATAAACTCTCACCCCTAACGCCAGGCCCATAAACCCTCACACCAGGCCCATAAACCATCACCCCTAACACCAGACCTATAAACCCTCACCCCTAACACCAGGCCCATAAACCCTCACCCCTAACACCAGGCCCATAAACCCTCACCCCTAACACCAGGCCCATAAACTCTCACCCCTAACACCAGGCCCATAAACCCTCACACCAGGCCCATAAACCCTCACCCCTAACACCAGGCCCATAAACCCTCACCCCTAACACCAGACCTATAAACCCTCACCCCTAACACCAGGCCCATAAACCCTCACACCAGGCCCATAAACCATCACCCCTAACACCAGTCCCATGAACCCTCACCCCTAACATCAGGCCCATAAACCCTCACACCAGGCCCATACACTCTCACCCCTAACACCAGGCCCATAAACCCTCACGCCAGGCCCATAAACCATCACCCCTAACACCAGGCCCATATCCCCTCACTCCTAACACCAGGCCCATAAACCCTCACCCCTAACACCAGTCCCATAAACCCTCACCCCTAACATCAGGCCCATAAACCCTCACACCAGGCCCATAAACCATCACCCCTAACTCCAGGCCCATAAACCCTCACTCCTAACACCAGACCTATAAACCCTCACCCCTAACACCAGGCCCATAAACCATCACCCCTAACACCAGGCCCATAAACCCTCACTCCTAACACCAGACCTATAACCCTCACCCCTAACACCAGGCCCATAAACCCTCACACCAGGCCCATAAACTCTCACCCCTAACACCAGGCCCATGAACCCTCACACCAGGCCCATAAACCCTCACTCCTAACACCAGACCTATAAACCATCACCCCTAACACCAGGCCCATAAACCCTCACTCCTAGCACCAGACCTATAACCCTCACCCCTAACACCAGGCCCATAAACCCTCACACCAGGCCCATAAACTCTCACCCCTAACACCAGGCCCATAAACCCTCACACCAGGCCCATAAACCCTCACCCCTAACACCAGGCCCATAAACCCTCACACCAGGTCCATAAACCCTCACCCCTAACACCAGGCCCATAAACCCTCACACCAGGCCCATAAACCCTCACACCAGGCCCATAAACCCTCACCCCTAACACCTGGCCCATCTATCCCTCTATCTTTCCCTCAGTACATCTATATCCCCTGGGCCTTTCAGGATAGTCTGGGTAACACCTAACTCTCAAAGTCCTCCTGACTTCAGAGTCCGGAATGGCTCTTTGATGTTGTCGGCACAATGTGTTGATTAAGGGGGCTGTGCTTTTACTGGTTGGCTCTCTGTTTCTTTCTCACTCAAAACACTCACTGGATTTTCAAATCCAAACAAGTGAATTTCTGAGTGAATATTGCATTAACAAATGGCCTCCTTTCCAGACCAGTGTGTCACAGCTTTCCCTGCGCTGTGCGGCACAGCCAGTGAGGGACAGGGTACAGGGGCACAGCCAGGGAGGTACAGGGTACAGGGGCACAGTCAGGGAGGGACAGGGTACAGGGGCACAGCCAGGGAGGTACAGGGTACAGGGGCACAGCCAGGGAGGGACAGGGTACAGGGGCACAGCCAGGGAGGGACAGGGTACAGGGGCACAGCCAGGGAGGGACAGGGTGCAGGGGCACAGCCAGGGAGGGACAGGGTGCAGGGACACAGCCAGGGAGGGACAGGGTACAGGGGCACAGCCAGGGAGGGACAGGGTACAGGGGCACAGCCAGGGAGGGACAGGGTACAGGGGCACAGCCAGGGAGGGACAGGGTACAGGGGCACAGCCAGGGAGGGACAGGGTGCAGGGGCACAGCCAGGGAGGGACAGGGTGCAGGGACACAGCCAGGGAGGGACAGGGTACAGGGGCACAGCCAGGGAGGGACAGGGTACAGGGGCACAGCCAGGGAGGGACAGGGTACAGGGGCACAGCCAGGGAGGGACAGGGTACAGGGGCACAGCCAGGGAGGGACAGGGTACAGGGCACAGCCAGGGAGAGACAGGGTACAGGGGCACAGCCAGGGAGGGACAGGGTACAGGGGCACAGCTGGGGAGGGGCACCGCAGGGGGCAGACACATTCCCCATATTTGGGAATAGGTAGGTGGGGAAAGCTCCTCTTACCTATCAGCGATGTCCCCGAACACCAGCGCTCCGACCAGCACACCAATCATAAAAGTGGGCTGACACAGCTTGGCCAGCCATTCCCTGTCACACACTAGGTCCCAGTCTGTCACGATGCTCTGATACACCTCGCTGTGGTCGTACACGTAATGGTAGTTCCTGTCGCACTTCTCTGTCGTCCTGTTGACGAGCTGCACGTAGGTAAAGTCTGTGGGGTTAATCCGCTGGGTTCGCTGGCAGGTGCTGAGCTCCCACTGTTTGCCCTCCGCAGTCCGCACCACCATGGGCCCGTTCGCCGGTTTAAAGAACGGCAGCACCTCCTCCAGGGAAGCACCTGTGTAGTTCCCGTACAGGACGTCAGTTACGTTACCGGGCGGTGCGCAGACAAAGCTTGGCCTCTCCACAAGGAACACAGAGGCCAGGTAGTGGATTCCACAGGCTATGGCCTGGAAGACAGCAGCAAAGTACAGACATGCCTGGAACCTAGGAGGAGGAGAGATGAGGGGAGTTATGTTCTGGAATCGAGGAGGAGGAGAGATGAGGGGAGTTATGTTCTGGAACCGAGGAGGAGGAGAGATGAGGGGAGTTATGTTCTGGAACCTAGGAGGAGGGGAGATGAGGGGAGTTATGTTCTGGAACCTAGGAGGAGGAGGGATGAGGGGAGTTATGTTCTGGAACCTAGGAGGAGGAGAGATGAGGGGAGTTATGTTCTGGAACCTAGGAGGAGGAGAGATGAGGGGAGTTATGTTCTGGAACCTAGGGGGAGGAGAGATGAGGGGAGTTATGTTCTGGAACCTAGGAGGAGGAGAGATGAGGGGAGTTATGTTCTGGAACCTAGGGGGAGGAGAGATGAGGGGAGTTATGTTCTGGAACCTAGGAGGAGGAGAGATGAGGGGAGTTATGTTCTGGAACCTAGGAGGAGGAGAGATGAGGGGAGTTATGTTCTGGAACCTAGGAGGAGGAGAGATGAGGGGAGTTATGTTCTGGAACCTAGGAGGAGGAGAGATGAGGGGAGTTATGTTCTGGAACCTAGGAGGAGGAGAGATGAGGGGAGTTATGTTCTGGAACCTAGGAGGAGGAGAGATGAGGGGAGTTATGTTCTGGAACCTAGGAGGAGGAGAGCTGAGGGGAGTTATGTTCTGGAACCTAGGAGGAGGAGAGATGAGGGGAGTTATGTTCTGGAACCTAGGGGGAGGAGAGATGAGGGGAGTTATGTTCTGGAACCTAGGAGGAGGAGAGATGAGGGGAGTTATGTTCTGGAACCGAGGAGGAGGAGAGATGAGGGGAGTTATGTTCTGGAACCGAGGAGGAGGAGAGATGAGGGGAGTTATGTTCTGGAACCGAGGAGGAGGAGAGATGAGGGGAGTTATGTTCTGGAACCTAGGAGGAGGAGAGATGAGGGGAGTTATGTTCTGGAATCTAGGAGGAGGAGAGATGAGGGGAGTTATGTTCTGGAACCTAGGAGGAGGAGAGATGAGGGGAGTTATGTTCTGGAACCTAGGAGGAGGAGAGATGAGGGGAGTTATGTTCTGGAACCTAGGAGGAGGAGAGATGAGGGGAGTTATGTTCTGGAACCTAGGAGGAGGAGAGATGAGGGGAGTTGTGTTCTGGAACCTAGGAGGAGGAGAGATGAGGGGAGTTATGTTCTGGAACCGAGGAGGAGGAGAGATGAGGGGAGTTATGTTCTGGAATCTAGGAGGAGGAGAGATGAGGGGAGTTATGTTCTGGAACCTAGGAGGAGGAGAGATGAGGGGAGTTATGTTCTGGAACCTAGGAGGAGGAGAGATGAGGGGAGTTATGTTCTGGAACCGAGGAGGAGGAGAGATGAGGGGAGTTATGTTCTGGAACCTAGGAGGAGGAGGGATGAGGGGAGTTATGTTATGGAATCTAGGAGGAGGAGTGATGAGGGGAGTTATGTTCTGGAACCTAGGAGGAGGAGAGATGAGGGGAGTTATGTTCTGGAACCTAGGAGGAGGAGGGATGAGGGGAGTTATGTTCTGGAATCGAGGGGTTCAATAAAAGGACAACATGAGGAAGTTGCATCAAAGGAATGAAACCCTTTACTATCCAACACATAGAAATAACTTCACCCTGATTGATGAATGCACAATGAAGTAAAATGACACCCAATCATTTATGATAGCCTACTGTAATATAAAAACAATGAGGGTTTTAGCCTAACAAAAACAGAATATTCTCCATGTACAAAAAAAACAAACTGAATATAGGTATATACAGTGAGGGAAAAAAGTATTTGATCCCCTGCTGATTTTGTACGTTTGCCCACTGACAAAGAAATGATCAGTCTATAATTTTAATGGTAGGTTTATTTGAACAGTGAGAGACAGAATAACAACAAAAATATCCAGAAAAACGCATGTCAAAAATGTTATAAATTGATTTGCATTTTAATGAGGGAAATAAGTATTTGACCCCCTCTCAATCAGAAAGATTTCTGGCTCCCAGGTGTCTTTCATACAGGTAACGAGCTGAGATTAGGAGCACACTCTTAAAGGGAGTGCTCCTAATCTCAGTTTCTTACCTGTATAAAAGACACCTATCCACAGAAGCAATCAATCAATCAGATTCCAAACTCTCCACCATGGCCAAGACCAAAGAGGTCTCCAAGGATGTCAGGGACAAGATTGTAGATCTACACAAGGCTGGAATGGGCTACAAGACCATTGCCAAGCAGTTTGGTGAGTAGGTGACAACAGTTGGTGCGATTATTCGCAATTGGAAGAAACACAAAAGAACTGTCAAACTCCCTTGGCCTGGGGCTCCATGTAAGATCTCACCTCGTGGAGTTGCAATGATCATGAGAATGGTGAGGAATCAGCCCAGAACTACACAGGAGGATCTTGTCAATGATCTCAAGGCAGCTGGGACCATAGTCACCAAGAAAACAATTGGTAACACACTACGCCGTGAAGGACTGAAATCCTGCAGCGCCCGCAAGGTCCCCCTGCTCAAGAAAGCACATATACATGCCCGTCTGAAGTTTGCCAATGAACATCTGAATGATTCAGAGGACAACTGGGTGAACGTGTTGTGGTCAGATGAGACCAAAATTGAGTTCTTTGGCATCAACTCAACTTGCCGTGTTTGGAGGAGGAGGAATGCTGCCTATGACCCCAAGAAACCATCCCCACCGTCAAACATGGAGGTGGAAACATTATGCTTTGGGGGTGTTTTTCTGCTAAGGGGACAGGACAACTTCACAGCATCAAAGGGACGATGGACGGGGCCATGTACCGTCAAATCTTGGGTGAAAACCTCCTTCCCTCAGCCAGGGTATTGAAAATGGGTCGTGGATGGGTATTCCAGCATGACAATGACCCAAAACACACGGCCAAGGCAACAAAGGAGTGGCTCAAGAAAAAGCACATTAAGGTCCTGGAGTGGCCTAGCCAGTCTCCAGACCTTAATCCCATAGAAAATCTGTGGAGGGAGCTGAAGGTTCGAGTTGCCAAACGTCAGCCTCGAAACCTTAATGACTTGAAGAAGATCTGCAAAGAGGAGTGGGACAAAATCCCTCCTGAGATGTGTGCAAACCTGGTGGCCAACTACAAGAAACATCTGACCTCTGTGATTGCCAACAAGGGTTTTGCCACCAAGTACTAAGTCATGTTTTGCAGAGGGGTCAAATACTTATTTCCCTCATTAAAATGCAAATCAATTTATAACATTGTTGACATGCGTTTTTCTGGATTTTTTTGTTGATATTCTGTCTCTCACTGTTCAAATAAACCTACCATTACAATTACAGACTGATCATTTCATTGTCAGTGGGCAAACGAACAAAATCAGCAGGGGATCAAATACTTTTTTCCCTCACTGTAGGTCAAACTTGAATATAGGTCTGCATCAAGTGTTTTGAATATAGTGAGAATGAAACAAAGAACTATAGGCTATTCTAATGGAGAATGTTTATCCAATTTTAACGCGCCAATGATGCAATGCACTACATATGTTTCTCTCCAAAATCAAGTTCAGACCAACTTGAAGGAAGAAAGCTGCTGTCTTTTGTTAGCAGAGAGAAATAAAGAAACATTTACTATAAGGACTACAATACTTACTATGTAGGCTAACTAAACATCAATAGAACAATAATCGCCGTAGTTCTATAAAAATAACCATGTTGTCTACAAGAGGGGTGTAAGGTCGTCATATGCCCAGGGAGGGTTGTCGAGTAAACATGAAAGAATCTCTGGACAAAATAAGTTTATGATATTAGTTATGTTAATTCAATGCAATTTAAGTGGAAATTACATTATTGTTCTGGGTACCTTTTGAAGTGTCCAAGCTCATCAAATAGACGATCCACGCTCATAATTCCTTGACAGGTATTTCGCGCGCCTCTCGCTCCAGTGAGTAGCGGATTCTGCATCGACTCGCCACTGACAATTTGTAAATGTTGGCTTTTACTGGACGCCGGTAGGAGGGGCACGCTTAGGGGAAATTTCCACTTAGTGCGACGAACAGGGAAAAACACTTTTCAATTATGGTGAGAAGTGTGGCGGAGCCTGAATTTGACACCCCCACAATGCAATTGTAGGCTGGGCAACTACTGTAGAAGTTGATAAACGATTGTGCAGACTAGTGTTATTTTTTTTCAATCACTGCAATTTGGATAAAAACTATTAGGCCTAGCCATCACTTTCCATTTGATCAGTCTAACAAGCCCTATCGCCTCATCAATGCACTGCTTTCAGAGATCCAGTGATTAATTCATCCTTCTAGCACTCCAAAACAATAGACGCGGTTTTCTCTGCTGAAAGACATCACATCCACTAAATCTATTATCCTACTAAAGTAAATCAATTAAAATGTGAAACGTTTGTTGTCTCAGACATCACCATGTTAGACACAACAATACAATGTCAATATACTGTAATCCTACGATGGTGAGTCAGACAGACAGGGACAGTGATATCAGGTGTGGACAGACTCAGGTTCAGGTGGTGAGTCAGACAGACAGGGACAGTGATATCAGGTGTGGACAGACTCAGGTTCAGGTGGTGAGTCAGACAGACAGGGACAGTGATATCAGGTGTGGACAGACTCAGGTTCAGGTGGTGAGTCAGACAGACAGGGACAGTGATATCAGGTGTGGACAGACTCAGGTTCAGGTGGTGAGTCAGACAGACAGGGACAGTGATATCAGGTGTGGACAGACTCAGGTTCAGGTGGTGAGTCAGACAGACAGGGACAGTGATATCAGGTGTGGACAGACTCAGGTTCAGGTGGTGAGTCAGACAGACAGGGACAGTGATATCAGGTGTGGACAGACTCAGGTTCAGGTGGTGAGTCAGACAGACAGGGACAGTGATATCAGGTGTGGACAGACTCAGGTTCAGGTGGTGAGTCAGACAGACAGGGACAGTGATATCAGGTGTGGACAGACTCAGGTTCAGGTGGTGAGTCAGACAGACAGGGACAGTGATATCAGGTGAGGACAGACTCCGGTTTAGGTGGTGAGTCAGACAGACAGGGACAGTGATATCAGGTGTGGACAGACTCAGGTTCAGGTGGTGAGTCAGACAGACAGGGACAGTGATATCAGGTGTGGACAGACTCAGGTTCAGGTGGTGAGTCAGACAGACAGGGACAGTGATATCAGGTGTGGACAGACTCAGGTTCAGGTGGTGAGTCAGACAGACAGGGACAGTGATATCAGGTGTGGACATCTTCAAACAATGATGTCATTTATGTGATGTCTATGACTTTAAAGCAACCCTGTGATTCTCTCCATTCGCTCTCCATTCTCTCTCTCTCCATTCTCTCTCTCTCCATTCTCTCTCTCTCCATTATCTCTCTCTCTCCATTCTCTCTCTCTCCATTCTCTCTCTCTCCATTCTCTCTCTCTCTCTCTCTTTGTACGTCTCTTCCGCTCTCTCAGACACACACAGTCACTCTTTCCAAGCTTGTGCTTAATGCTTTTTGTAACTGGCACAAACTTTCACTGGCTGTCCTACGTCTGTTTATTTATTTCAACTTTATTTAACCAGGTAGGCCAGTTGAGAACTAGTTCTCATTTACAACTGCGACCTGGCCAAGATAAAGCAAAGCAGTATGACAAAAACAACAACACAGAGTTACACATGGAATAAACTAAACATAGTCAATAACACAATAGAAAAAAGAAATTCTATATACAGTGTGTGCAAATGGCGTGAGGAGGTAAGGCAACAAATAGGCCTTAGTAGCGAAGTAATTACAATTTAGCAGATTAACACTGGAGTGATAAATGAGCAGATGGTGATGTGCAAGTAGAGATACTGGTGTGCAAAAGAGCAGAAAAGTAAACAAAAACAATATGGGGATGAGGTAGGTAGATTGGGTGGGCTATTTACAGATGGACTATGTACAGCTGCAGCGATCGGTTAGCTGCTCAGATAGCTGATGTTTAAAGTTAGTGAGGGAAATATAAGTCTCCAGCTTCAGCAATTTTTGCAATTCGTTCCAGTCATTGGCAGCAGAGAACTGGAAGGAAAGGCGGCCAAAGAAGGTGTTGGCTTTGGGGACGACCAGTGAGATATACCTGCTGGAGCGCGTGCTACGAGTGGGTGTTGTTATCATGGCCAGTGAGCTGAGATAAGGCGGAGCTTTACCTAGCAAAGACTTATAGATGACCTGGAACCAGTGGGTCTGGCATCTGTGTGTTTGTTTGTGTGTGTGTGTGTGTGCGTGCGTGTGTGCGTGCGTGCGTGCGCGTGCGTGTGGTGACCCCAGCAAGACACCTGTGGTGCATTTTTCAAGACTGTCAGCACTCCCCAGGAAACTCAGGAGGCATGTGTCACGGTACGCACACAGAGGGGATAGCTGAGGTGTGTGTGTGTATGTTTGTGCGTGTACGTGCATGCGTGGGTGGGTGTACTGTATGCTTGTGTGTGTCTGCTACATGTTTTTGGCCATTTCTCACTATAATATGTTATGAAAGTCGATAGCACCTATTAATGAATGATCGTCAGGTGGAGCATGGCTCTGTTGACTCTACCTGCCATAGTAAGGCAGCAGGGGGAAAGCAGAGGTATTGGTGTTTCTGTTGACTTACTGTATCTCTCCAACCTGCCTTGACTGGCTAAAACAGGTACACCTGTTTGTGTTCAGAGTGAAATTCAACTTTGACTGACTGACCACCTGCCGCTAAAGCATAGGACAGAAAAGGGCCAATCGAATTCTAGAATTACACAAAATCTGTAAACTGTGTAGCCTTTCTGATAGGCACCTGATATACTGGACTACTGGTTTATGATGAAAATGGCTGAAAAGCATTCCCAACCAATTAATATAGACCCTTACTCTCCATATCCACAGCATGGATATTTCTTTAATTTATATCAACATGCCCCAATGTCACTTCCATAGGCTCTATGACTCCATGTGTTGTCTGGTTATTACCATCTATCTGCCTGACTGAAACAGTGTGATTATCATTACAAAGATCTTCAACAAGTAAATCATTCATGAATTCCACAGAAACAGACAGAAATCTGATGTGGAGATATAAGGTTGGTAGTAACACAACAGTCCCCCGAGCCAGCCAACCACATCCCCCCCCCCCAGCAGTCCCCCGAGCCAGCCAACCACACCCCCTCCAGTAGTCCCCCGAGCCAGCCAACCACACCCCCCCAGCAGTCCCCCGAGCCAGCCAACCACACCCCCTCCAGTAGTCCCCCGAGCCAGCCAACCACACCCCCCCAGCAGTCCCCCGAGCCAGCCAACCACACCCCCTCCAGTAGTCCCCCGAGCCAGCCAACCCCACCCCCCCAGCAGTCCCCCGAGCCAGCCAACCACACCCCCTCCAGTAGTCCCCCGAGCCAGCCAACCCCCCCCCCAGTAGTCCCCCGAGCCAGCCAACCCCACCCCCCCAGCAGTCCCCCGAGCCAGCCAACCCCACCCCCCCAGCAGTCCCCCGAGCCAGCCAACCCCACCCCCCCCAGCAGTCCCCCGAGCCAGCCAACCCCACCCCCCCAGCAGTCCCCCGAGCCAGCCAACCCCACCCCCCAGCAGTCCCCCGAGCCAGCCAACCACACACCCCCCAGCAGTCCCCCGAGCCAGCCAACCCCACCCCCCCAGCAGTCCCCCGAGCCAACCA